>NC_135503.1:29158781-29433781 GCF_052857255.1 Amblyomma americanum
TTTTGTGTATTTGTCGACAGTGCAGGCATTCGGGAAGCTCGTTCTTTTTTCCTGCAACTTTTTTGCGTTGCCTCGGAGACTGTCAGGGTTCCTTCGAGATGTTCAGTTTATTTCGTTTTATTATTAGAGTCTAAATTCCGCCCCAAAAAGATAACGCTAACTACCAGTCTGAATGAGACCCGTGTAGATTCCTGAATGGGGAATTGGAATGAAGACATTAATATAAGAATCCCAGTGCAGTCGTTCCTCGTTAATATGGACACTTTGGCTCTAGAGAAAAACTGTCGATAAAACGAGTCGCCCACATAAAGAACCCTGAAGGAAAAATAATTCGATGTAACCAATTAACACTTAAGGTCTGCTTAAGTTCATGGGCGTGCGCAGTTGAGTGGAAATCATGACATTTTAAGAACCCCAAATGAATTATCCTGGCCGCCGTTATCTTAAAACGGGTTGTGAAATTCGGAGCCTGTAGCGGTGCCGGAAACACGGCGTGATGACATCTGTCGTTTACCCAGTCGGCTTACATCGGCTAAACGTGAACGCGGGCACAAGCTTCACTGCTGCAGAGAGCTTTCTTCGGAGCAATTCGTGTAGTACGACAAATTAAGAGGCGTATGGACCTTTGCTCAGTAAAGCACGAAAACAAGAAAGGCCGTTACTGAGTCGCTTGCACTTTTCCGCTGTCTTTGGCTAAAACCTATATACGACACACCTGTGGTGTTGGTAGGGGTCCTCTCTTTCGGCCTCACCGCAAAAAGCCTTTTCTGGTGTCGTGCGCTTAAATCGCAGAAGAATCGTGTGGTTTTGATAGCTGAAGTTCCCTTATTATCGCTGTCCATATTGCCGCGTTAAAAAATACACGGTGCCCAATGAGCTCGGTGCATTTTCACCTTGTTCATTGTCCGGACCACGATTTTTCACATTACTGTGGACCCGCCGCGGTGGCTCAGTGGTTAGGGCGCTCGGCTACTTATCCGGAGTTCCCGGGTTCGAATCCGACCGCGGCGGTTGCGTTTTTATAGAGGAAAAATGCTTAGGCGCCCATGTGCTGTGCGATGTCAGTGCACGTTAAAGATCCCCAGGTGGTCGAAATTATTCCGGAGCCCTCCACTACGGCACCTCTCTCTTCCTTTCTTCTGTCACACCCTCCTTTAACCCTTCCCTTACGGCGCGGTTCAAATGTGCAGCGATATATAAGACCGATACTGCGCCATTCCTTTCCCCCAAACCAATTATTATTATTATTATTATTATTATTATTATTATTATTATTATTATTATTATTATTATTATTATTATTATTATTATTATTATTATTATTATTATTATTATTATTATTACTGTGGCGTAAACACATTGGATACGTTTGGTCCCCAGAAATATTGTCAATAATTCGAGTCGCCCACATTGATGAGTGTCGTATTAACGGGGCACGAAATTATTCAATGACAGGGCATTAATTCCAGAGAAGTGTGTTGCTCCTATTTTTCAATGTTACCCGCTGCACAGCAGCTATAAAAGAAAGTTCCTTTCTCTTAATGGATCTTACACACAGTATGACCCCAGTATAAATTGAAACTGAAATTGAAAGAAATGTTTAATCCGATTCATAGTAATACGGATTTGCGAGAACAAAACATGCTTAATTATAGATTTTTTTTACGTTATAAAGTTCTGGGCTTTGAACAAGGCTGTCTTTGAGAGGCTGCGGATTGTTTTAACCAGCCGAGAGTTTCTTTGATGACAACCAAAATTTAGAATGTGAGCGTTTTCGCGTTGTTCTTGCATTTGCATTGGGCGGCCGAGTTTGGCTTGTAGCTCGAGATCGCAAGCTCAGATGTAGAGCGCCGTAGTTTTATAAAATGCATAGGATCGCATGAATACACAGTTCCGACAGGTAGCCCATAAGTGCGTCAACTGAAGTCAGTTAAGTCCCTGCTCATAAACGGAGTAATCCGGGCTAGTTGGTACAATCTTTGCATGGAAACAGCGCAGCAGACGGGACCAAGAAAGGAAGACACTTCGAAGAGATATCCAGGCTTTGGCTGAACTTTCTTTGAAAAAAGAGCGCTATGGCTCGATTACTGTGAATTTTGAAGATAAGTTAGTATATCGGAACTACATCGATCACTTCCAAGTAGATTGAACGCCGACACCTTTCAAAGCGCTGCAAATTTGTTACAATAACCTCGTATAGGATTTATTAAGTGAGTGACTGAACGATTTTTGTTTATTTGAAAGTAAGAATATTTGCTTCGTTGATTATTTTGACTATTTGGTTATGTGAAGAATGTTTTATTTATTATTTGTTATTTTCGGATTGCATGTATGATTTTACAAGCCGAACACTGGGCTATCAGACGCGCGGCGTAGCGGAGTGCTCAGGATCTATTCCGACCATGTTTTTGACACTGAACGCTTTTCAAATGTGCTTCCTAATTGCTGCAAAGATATCGAATCAGTTTTAGAAATTATGACCTTTCTTTCTTGTCGACTTAAAGTTGCTTGTGTTCCCATTAGCCCGCAGAAACAAACTAGGAAAATGGAGTTGCAGAATGCATTCGCAGAAGGGCGGTGCCAAATTCCTCGTTAAAAAGGTTTCGCGCACTCTCGCGACATTTTAGTTAGATAGATAGATAAAGAGGAGGAGGGAAAGACAGGGATGTTAACCAGAAAGGGGTTCCGAAACCTCGCGACATTTTAAATTGAAGGAGACTGAAGGGCCAAGAAAACAAAGGCTTATACGACAGACTCCGAACGGCAAATTGGCCGCTTCGTCTTGAAAAGTCATCGCCGCCTTGCGTCTCAGAAGACGAGGTCATGCACACCCTCGACTGATGTGTTATTATAAAGGCCGCACGTGACGTAGCAGAGTGGCAGCTGGCTGCCAAGGCTCTTGGATGCGTACTCTCCAGCGGCCAGGTCGTTGCCACAGATCTCGCGGAGCGTTGCGGGGTTTTTATAGGGGCTGCTGAGTGGCGTGCAGATTTATGGGGAGACCCGCACACAGCAGGAGCTACAGCGGCCTTCATCCTCACGGCGCCCGAGTCGAAGAAGGCGCGCTCGTTCCCACCCCCATACGCCACCGACTACGCGTTGTTCCTCATCCCCTCCGACAGACGCAAACTCTCCTTCTCGGGGTTTCGAAGCGCTTCTCGCTCGCGCTTTAAGACGAACTAGGCTTTGGCTTGCTGACGTACGTCATAAATTACGCTGCCGAGCCCGCTGCGAACCGCTCTCTCTCTCTCTCTCTCTCTCTCTCTCTCTCTCTCTCTCTACGGTGCGCTCGAGTTGGCGGCGCGTCGGTAGCTGAAGAGACGTGGAATGATGGAAAAAATCTGTGAAATGGGCGGGAACTTATGAAAGAGGGGGGGGGGGGGGGGGTGAAGTAAGTGAGTGAACGCGCAGAGCGCAGCCTTGAGTGCTTCTCGCAAAACTTCCGACTGTTTCTCATTTTCTTTACTGCTGCCAGCATAGATAAAACAGGCTGCGACTATGCGTGTTGGGACCTTCATCTTCACCCTCGGTCACCATAATCATCAACCAAAGTAATCATTAATTGTACAAAATGAGTAATTGTAAAATAAATAATAAATAGGTAATAAAATGATTAATTCTACGCAAACTTTTCTATCGGTAGGAGTGCAAAAAGAATTTGCCTTCTATTATTTTGAGGTAAAAAACCGCGAAGACTTGAAAAAGCAATGCATTCCAATAAAGACAGTTTTTAGGCCAGTAACGGGACAAGAAGGAACAAGAACTTCAGGCTGACATTTTTATCTGTAATAAGCTGTCTTTTTCTACAACCGTCAGAAAAAAAAATGTTCATCTAAACGGTCAGATGACATTTAATTATGTGGTTAAATCCTCTGAAAGGCGGAAAAAGGAGCACTTTAAGGGAGATATACGAAACATCATCACCTATTTTTTAAAATTTCCCTGAGAGACCTTTAGTACGTGATAAAAACTTACATTCATCAATTTCTTTGACGATTATGTAGTGTACGTACTATTATTATGTGAGCGTATGTACTAAGTGCACTTGCGCTGCTGAATTACTAAACGATAGAGAGGTCTCTTATGAATGAGCACACGTTGCACGTGAGGATTTAAAGGTACGAGGTGATTCTTATAAATTATATATCTGTTCTAAGATTTATGGAGGGGCGAAGGAACGCCTTGAATAACAGGCATTAAAGGAGGATGAATATCATCAAATACTAACTGAAAATGCAGCTTGCATTATGTCTGAAATAAATTCCGTACGCTGTCTTAACCACTAAAAAGGAATTTGAGCTCGTCTTTTTTACCGCGGGTATTCGATCTACACGTTCCGATCATTCTTAGAACCATCGAATTATTGTAATGTGTGGCCGATTTCTCTAATATAAATCGACTCAAACGCCCCGGCTCGCGCCGTTCTTTTTTTGAACTCAACGCGGTAGTTAGGAGGAGTCAACCAACGCGTCAGCCAGTGCCGTGGCGGCTTGCCGCTCTGCCATCGGCGGAGTGAGACGTAGATCAAAGAGTCCACGTGTATTTTTATTTCCGTGGGCGTAATCTGCGGCTATGTATCTGCGACTGAAACTACTTATTCACATAAACCTAAAAAAAAAAAACAAGGTAAAAGCGAAAGCGAAGCCGCAACGGGACTGTCTGAAAGGCACTCCACGCGTTAGTTGACTCCTACCTTCGGCGTTGAGTTCAAACAGAAAGGCGGGAGCCGGGACGTTTAATCCGATTGAAGTTAGGGAAATCGGCCGCACAGGACAATAATCTGAAGTTTCTAAGAATGCTTGGAACGTGCAGACCAAGTTCCCGAGGTAAAAAGACGAGTTAAGAATCCTGTTTAGTCCAGCTTTAAGCCGTTTGCACCGGTAAATAAAATTTTCTAGAAGTAGTTTTTTTTTGTGTAGGGTTTAACTCAATATTCGTAAAGACTCTCCGGAAATGATGTAGGGCGCCCTACAATTCACTCGAAAACGAAGGGTCTTACAACTTATATTCGATGGTATATAGAAACTATGATTACGGCGTGAGGAAGAAAATTGCACGGCTGAGAACGAACAAACCGCATGCCGGAAAGCGCGAACAGAACGGTCTAAACTCTCGCGCTCATTATTTGAAATTTTTATCGAAACAAACATTTCGAGCATGTCAAATCGTTCCCTGCTGAAGCCGCAATGTTGACGAACACGGAACAAAAACTCAAACAGTTCGTTACTCGAAAATCCTGGCGCATACTTGGGAAAACAAGAATCTCTGCTGTACCCTTTGTTACAGCTTTGGAAATAGGCCCTTATTTTCCGGGGAAACTGTCTTTTTCTTTTCCTTACTTTTTGCTCCATGGGTGGATTTTATGTAAACCGGGTTAAAACGGATGTTTACCGCAAGAGCTGTATTCTCGAAAGCATATCTTGCGTGCGTTAACTGCTCTAGGAGCTGCGTGGAAACTTGGAGGTACAGTATATATTTTATAGAATAAATTCAAACCGGTCTATTCAGTGAATTGCTGGCGATCAGATAAATCTCCATTAACCCTTATCACCCGCTGCTTGGCTTCACTACATGCTGTGTTCGCAAGTATTTTTATTTACAAACACAGTTTGGCGTGGGGCCCTTACAGGGAGAATAACAGCACAACAAATTATACAATCATTTCCACATATTACATAAAAGGCACATAATTACACGCATTCCACAATTACATATTCCGTACTACATGATAACTGTTGTTTAATTACAGCCTTTTTCCTCATAGAATTTAATTTTGGAATTCCCTAGCAGGCAACATCCCTTCATTATCACTAGAAGAATTCTTACAAGCCTGTTCCTAATGTTGTATGATTGCTTTCTTCACTTCGTTGTATTGTTCTTTGTATGGGTGTTCCTTTGTATTCTACATTACTCCTGCAATGGCCTCGCTAGAGGCTGCAGTATGTATAAATATGTAAAATAAGTACATGGATACGTAGTTCATGAATTCGCCCCTTCAAATCACGAGTACAAGTGCAATCACAACAGAGGAGGAAAAAATGTACCTCTATGTACCTGTTAGAAGTAGGTGCTTTCACAAAGCTTCTGATCGGCCTAACGTTATAACGGCATCGTTGTCTAGTGTTCTATTCCAAGAGAATGTAGGCTATATACACCCAACCGCCCGCTGTAGATGTGAATGTATAATGTGCTCAGCTGTCGTGGTCAAACCAAAGGCGCTATATACAATCCATTATTCCTCAGGTGTGTAGCGCGAAGCCGATGAGTAACCATGTGTTGAATGCACATTTCCTTAGACCGTTTGCATAGAAACATGATTCACTCCAACTTCTCACGACGACAAACTAAAAAGGCCGAAATATTTTATTGTGTTCGCATACCAAAAGCACTATATACAATGCGTTATTCCTCGGGTGTGTAGCGCGAAGCCGATGAGTAACCATGTGTTGAATGCACATTTCGTTAGACCGTTTGCACATAAACATGATTCACTCCAATTGCTCACGACGACAAACTAAAAAAAAGGACGAAATATTGTATTGTGTTCGCATGCGGTGTTCGCGTTTGTTGCAGGCCCGATAGTGCATGAAAAACTAAATGAAAAAATTAAGAAAGAAATACGGAAAAAATAGAACTTGGGGGGTCAACACGTTCCAGGAGCGACCTGCTATTTATGACTTCTGCACTATAAAAACAATCACTATAATTGAAGCGAACATTTGCTGCCAACAGAATGTGCAGTCGCGGCTTGTTTTAACTCTTTTTGTTCGGAAAAATAGCCCAGAGCAACCCATATTATGCAGCAGTTTTTTTTTTCAACTTTCATTTGTACTGAATATTTAATACAGCTCTTGCTTACGAACCACTTAATTTCAAGATAAGAAAAATACAGGCAAAAAAACAGAGCTATTTATTCACCCTTCGACAAATCCATCTTGAAGGCGACAAAATAAAAACTAAGGGGAACGTTTTTAATAGCTTGGATATTGGAAGGATCAATACATGAGTTCGAATAAACCGGAAGCACGCATTAACCGGCTCCGAATTTGCGACGTTCCACTGTCATATACATATATATGGACTATGGCAAGCACATCCGTGTAGTGATCGCATGAAGGTGCACTCAGTACGCGTCTGTTCGATGCACACTTTGCGGCGCGTCTGCTAGATTCGCTCATTCATTCAATGAAAAAAAGATATCCGCGTACTTAATACGCACAATGACTCGCCGGGATTTAAAGGAACTGGAAGCAGTAACGCGGTATAGCTGCAACACGCACACCACCGAGAGACTGCCTCTACACTTGCGCTTTGCAGCGTGCTTTGTCGTGTGGTACAAAAGAAAAGAACGATCTTGAATGCGACTTTTTTTGTTCACTGTGCACAATGTGGGGCTCATTTGCTTGAAGCTAGATTTTTCGCACAAATTGTCGCGCGCTCTCTTTAGCGACGCCTGCTGTATCCCGAGCGTCGAGCAACGTGATTTATAGACTTAGCGTTCCCCTTCTGTAAAGCTTTAGCGTGGAGAAACAGCTTAAGACGCAGTTAGTTCCCTTACACATAGAATTCGTCTATTGACCATAATAATAATAATAATTGGTTTTTGGTGGAAAGGAAATGGCGCAGTATCTGTCTCATATATCGTTGGACACCTGAACCGCGCCGTTAGGGAAGGGATAAAGGAGGGAGTGAAAGAAGAGAGGAACAAATAGGTCCGTAGTGGAGGGCTCCGGAATAATTTCGACCACCTGGGTATCTTTAACGTGCACTGACATCGCACAGCACACGGGCGCCTTTGAATCCGAAAATAAAAGAATAACTTAGAAATAGCGGTGCAACTACTGGACGTTGTTACTTTTTAAAAGCAGTTAAACACCTTTAAATTTGCTATAGCGGCTTCACCTTGAATTCGTAGAAATACCCATTAGGTTCCTGTTCAAGGGAAAATTGGGAAATTATTGCCATCTGAAAACCATTCGCAAAAGTACGTAATCAGGTTTTCTGAATTTCATTCAAGTTTTACATAGCTAGCTATTGATTTCCTCTTACTGATCTTTTGCTTCTTACTATTTAAGGGTAAAGCTTTAAAAAAAACTGCAGTTAACACTGGGCCACTCCTTCCGGCGTTCTGTATTACTTCGCTAGCCAATCACAAGAGTAAACGAAATCACCTTTTTAATGTTTGACTTCATTAGGCAAGTCAGGTACCGATATTTTAGATCTTATCATTTTTTCTTGTGATTAACTTTTTGTTAAGGTAACAAGAAAAGTTTTAGCAACGGACTACATTTTGTTTGCAGGAATTCTGTGCGGCAGTACCGAATGTGTGCTGAGCTTCAGTTATATCTGACTATGCAGATTACTGAATAATCCAAGGCCACCTTACGGTGTCATTGCTGCATTGCCTGCGAAGGTTGCTGTGTATAGTCCTATACACCTACCGGTACAATTAAAATTCATTGGAACAAGGCATAAAATCGTGAGAAACGCTTTTAGTTAGCGCGACTGCCACCATAGGCCGCATGGCGTTCAACATATAATACTGCCACTGGAATTGTAATTGCCATTGATTTTCTATGGCCGTTATAACTAGACGGTGCCAGCGCAGGAAGCATATTTTGCAGGTCATATATTGCAGCGCGCTGGAAGATAGCCATCAATGTCAATTTTTTTTTTGTGCATCTTTTCACTGCCCTCTACAATCTTACGAAAACAGAAGTGAAACTAGCTTCACTGAGTCGTGCGTTGTTCGCTTCTAACGGCCGACAGATGGAGCTAGTGGGTGATATGCGCAATGCCCACGGTAGCTGGGCTTGAGAGTTTTCTTTCCTTGGTGCCGTACAGAGGTTCGGTATTGCTGAAGTTAACACAATAAAGTTCGTTTGCATCCGAGGTGTCATATTATAAGTTTCGTTATATTCGAGGTAGTATACTAAGTTCGTATATGTACTATTGTATGCTCGTTCGTAGACTGGTGGACGGGGGGCAACCTGCAATTGGCTATATCCGAGGTGTCATATTATAAGTTTCGTTATATGCGAGGTAGTATAGTAAGTTCGTATATGTACTATCGTTTGCTCGTTCGCAGACTAGTGGGCGGGGGGGGGGGGGGGGGGGGCAACCTGCCATTGGCTATATCCGAAGTGTCATATAAGTTTCGTTATATGCGAGGTAGTATACTAAGTTCGTATATGTACTATCGTTTGCTCGTTCGTAGACTAGTGGGCGGGGGGGGGGGGGGCAACCTGCCATTGGCTATATCAGAGGTGTCATATTATAAGTTTCGTTATATGCGAGGTAGTATACTAAGTTCGTATATGTACTACTGTATGCTCGTTCGTAGACTGTTGGGCGGGGGGCAACCTGCCATTGGCTATATCAGAGGTGTCATATTATAAGTTTCGTTATATGCGAGGTAGTATACTAAGTTCGTATATATACTACTGTATGCTCGTTCGTAGACTATTGGGCGGGGGGCAACCTGCCATTGGCTATATCAGAGGTGTCATATTATAAGTTTCGTTATATGCGAGGTAGTATACTGAGTTCGTATATGTACTATTGTATGCTCGTTCGTAGACTGGTGGGCGGGGGGCAACCTGCCATTGGCTATATCAGAGGTGTCATATTATAAGTTTCGTTATATGCGAGGTAGTATACTAAGTTCGTATATGTACTACTGTATGCTCGTTCGTAGACTGGTGGGCGGGGGGCAACCTGCCATTGGCTATATCAGAGGTGTCATATTATAAGTTTCGTTATATGCGAGGTAGTATACTGAGTTCGTATATGTACTATTGTATGCTCGTTCGTTGACTGGTGGGCGGGGGGCAACCTGCCATTGGCTATATCAGAGGTGTCATATTATAAGTTTCGTTATATGCGAGGTAGTATACTAAGTTCGTATATGTACTACTGTATGCTCGTTCGTAGACTGGTGGGCGGGGGGCAACCTGCCATTGGCTATATCAGAGGTGTCATATTATAAGTTTCGTTATATGCGAGGTAGTATACTGAGTTCGTATATGTACTACTGTATGCTCGTTCGTAGACTTGTGGGCGGGGGGCAACCTGCCATTGGCTATATCAGAGGTGTCATATTATAAGTTTCGTTATATGCGAGGTAGTATACTAAGTTCGTATATGTACTACTGTATGCTCGTTCGTAGACTGGTGGGCGGGGGGCAACCTGCCATTGGCTATATCAGAGGTGTCATATTATAAGTTTCGTTATATGCGAGGTAGTATACTGAGTTCGTATATGTACTACTGTATGCTCGTTCGTAGACTGGTGGGCGGGGGGCAACCTGCCATTGGCTATATCAGAGGTGTCATATTATAAGTTTCGTTATATGCGAGGTAGTATACTAAGTTCGTATATGTACTACTGTATGCTCGTTCGTAGACTGGTGGGCGGGGGGCAACCTGCCATTGGCTATATCAGAGGTGTCATATTATAAGTTTCGTTATATGCGAGGTAGTATACTAAGTTCGTATATGTACTACTGTATGCTCGTTCGTAGACTGGTGGGCGGGGGGCAACCTGCCATTGGCTATATCAGAGGCGTCATATTATAAGTTTCGTTATATGCGAGGTAGTATACTGAGTTCGTATATGTACTATTGTATGCTCGTTCGTTGACTGGTGGGCGGGGGGCAACCTGCCATTGGCTATATCAGAGGTGTCATATTATAAGTTTCGTTATATGCGAGGTAGTATACTAAGTTCGTATATGTACTACTGTATGCTCGTTCGTTGACTGGTGGGCGGGGGGCAACCTGCCATTGGCTATATCAGAGGTGTCATATTATAAGTTTCGTTATATGCGAGGTAGTATACTGAGTTCGTATATGTACTATTGTATGCTCGTTCGTAGACTGGTGGGCGGGGGGCAACCTGCCATTGGCTATATCAGAGGTGTCATATTATAAGTTTCGTTATATGCGAGGTAGTATACTGAGTTCGTATATGTACTACTGTATGCTCGTTCGTTGACTGGTGGGCGGGGGGCAACCTGCCATTGGCTATATCAGAGGTGTCATATTATAAGTTTCGTTATATGCGAGGTAGTATACTGAGTTCGTATATGTACTATTGTATGCTCGTTCGTTGACTGGTGGGCGGGGGGCAACCTGCCATTGGCTATATCAGAGGTGTCATATTATAAGTTTCGTTATATGCGAGGTAGTATACTAAGTTCGTATATGTACTACTGTATGCTCGTTCGTTGACTGGTGGGCGGGGGGCAACCTGCCATTGGCTATATCAGAGGTGTCATATTATAAGTTTCGTTATATGCGAGGTAGTATACTGAGTTCGTATATGTACTATTGTATGCTCGTTCGTAGACTAGTGGGCGGGGGGGGGGGGCAACCTGCCATTGGCTATATCAGAGGTGTCATATTATAAGTTTCGTTATATGCGAGGTAGTATACTGAGTTCGTATATGTACTATCGTTTGCTCGTTCGTAGACTAGTGGGCGGGGGGGGGGGGGGGGCAACCTGCCATTGGCTATATCAGAGGTGTCATATTATAAGTTTCGTTATATGCGAGGTAGTATACTAAGTTCGTATATGTACTATTGTATGCTCGTTCGTAGACTGGTGGGCGGGGGGCAACCTGCCATTGGCTATATCAGAGGTGTCATATTATAAGTTTCGTTATATGCGAGGTAGTATACTGAGTTCGTATATGTACTATCGTTTGCTCGTTCGTAGACTAGTGGGCGGGGGGGGGGGGGGGCAACCTGCCATTGGCTATATCAGAGGTGTCATATTATAAGTTTCGTTATATGCGAGGTAGTATACTAAGTTCGTATATGTACTATTGTATGCTCGTTCGTAGACTGGTGGGCGGGGGGCAACCTGCCATTGGCTATATCAGAGGTGTCATATTATAAGTTTCGTTATATGCGAGGTAGTATACTGAGTTCGTATATGTACTATTGTATGCTCGTTCGTAGACTGGTGGGCGGGGGGCAACCTGCCATTGGCTATATCAGAGGTGTCATATTATAAGTTTCGTTATATGCGAGGTAGTATACTGAGTTCGTATATGTACTATTGTATGCTCGTTCGTAGACTGGTGGGCGGGGGGCAACCTGCCATTGGCTATATCAGAGGTGTCATATTATAAGTTTCGTTATATGCGAGGTAGTATACTGAGTTCGTATATGTACTATTGTATGCTCGTTCGTAGACTGGTGGGCGGGGGGCAACCTGCCATTGGCTATATCAGAGGTGTCATATTATAAGTTTCGGTATATGCGAGGTAGAATTAATCGGAAGCCTTCCGCCATAGCTTTGCTCATACTGGGCGTTTGCATGACCCCGACAAAAGTCGGATCGAGTAGGCCGCCGGGCTGAAAACCGGCTGTCGGGCTCATGTATACGCTAGGGGGTCGAGCTAAGCGACCGTCGAGTCGGGCTGGGCCAACCCGACTGCAGAGGGTGGGTTAAAGCCTGGACTCCATGTACGCGAAAACTCACGCGAACGCGAAGGCGACGGCGGCAAGCGACGAGCGACGCCGTCGCGCGAAGCAAAATGCATGTGTCGTTGCCGTGTCGCTCGGATCTGCACCCACAGAAAATTTCGATCGTCGCCCGGAAGTCCCCCACGCGACTCCCCCCCCAAAGCCGTTTCCGGTTTGTCCACGGTTTCTCACGGGCACATCTCACGAAACCAGCCCGTCGTCTTGGTCATCGCCACCGTCGAGAAAATATTTGGTTTTGTAGCTGAGAAGCAGACCCGCACGATTTAAATAATTAAAACAATCTACTTGTTGGGTGCGGAGGGCTAACAGCATTTGGAGCGGGCTGCGCGAGCGGGCGTACTGCAGGGAGAGATGCGTGTCGAGCCGCGGGTACCGGCGCTCGATCCACCGTGCCGCTGCGCTCCAACTGTGCAGAAACACTCGCGGCGCGCATTCTCAGTGGTATATTATAGTTTGCTCACTTACAATCAGGTTGCGGTGACAGTTTATGGGAGTGTTTTTACTAAGCCGGAGTGCACAGGCACCGAACAAAAGCACACCTCCCCCGTGAACCCGTGATGTGACTTCGTCTCCGCAAGCACGCCTTTGGCTATCTCCACTGCCGCTACACCGCTGCCGTAGAGGAAATATTCCTTTGGCCCTGACTATGAGGCACACTCCCAAAATTTTAAGAGAGAGAACAGGTTACAGGCGTGTTTCTAAGCTTGAGTGCGCAAAGCACGGAATCCGCTGCGCACGTCGCGGGTTCGCGTCGCCTGCCGCCTTCGCTTGCATGGAGGTTGCCCACAAGCGACGGAGCGAACGCCAGCCGTCGCCGCCGCCGTCGCCTTCGCGTGAGTTTTCGCGTACATGGAGTCCAGGCTTAACTCGCAGCCCCCTCCGCAAATTACATTTAATTCTCTTTCACGCTTAGGGAAATCATTTTCTGCAGGGGAGAAGAGACACGGGCGCCGGTTTACTACTCGTGCGGTCGCGCCTCGCAGGGCGCGACTCGCTAGTATCGTGTCCATGTAAACAGTCGTCGAGTTGGGTTGACCTTGCTCAATTCGACCCCTGACTCGACCCGTCACTGTCGGGTTCATGTAAACAAGGCTATAGTCACTCGGCAGCGCATTAATTCCCGGATTTCTGCCCTATCTCGGTGTCTATCGATTTCCGCACCGTATTAACGACGCCGTGCTCGGTTCAGGTTTTCTTAACCCTTCCGCAGAGCGACAAGTGCTCTGAAGTATTCTATAACGCGGCGAGGTCGATAACGAGCAAATCGGCTGACACTCGACGAGCTGTTTTCCCTGTAACGACGACTATTGAAGTGCAGTCTACTTGGATTCGTCTCAGCTAGCGAGCAACACAAGCCTACTAAAGTCAAGAATGAGAGATAGAGAGAGAGAGAGAGAGAGAGACAGGGGAAGAAATGAAGAAAGAAACCGCTGATCCGAGCGCGGTTTGTCGACTCTCTCATCCGTTTTGGATTGCGCGAAAACAATGGACATTCCTTCTTTTTTCGGAACACCTCTGTTCCTATAGTTTCGCTAAGCATATAGCGGAAGCAAGTTTAGCGCTTTTGTTCGGGCTTTTTCGCTTGACGCAGCACTGCACCTGGTGTTCACGGGGCTTTCTATTATTTGCACATAGGGCACGTAACACGCGCAAAAACGAGAGACATGAGATCGCACCGTTCGAATGGAAAGGAAGATCGAGTGGCATCTTGTCTTGGAAACGTGGAAATAGGCGCCAGCGTGATCGCGCGATGGAGCTGCAGTATCGATGAGGAGACTCAGCGGCTCAGCTATCGCAGCTGTTGCATAAACTGCGACAATAGACCTACTTCATGACGGCGTTTTCGCGTAGAAATATTTGCCCGGTCGAGAATGAACAAGTGGCTGCGTTGCACGGCAACCGATTGTACTGTTGCTAGGCGCTCAATATAGGATGGGAAAAGAACTCCAGGAAAACCACTGTTTAATGGAAAAACTGTTGTGGCAATCATTAAGTGATGATTATTAACATTAACGTAATACTAATATTATTAATTATGACTATTACTGTGTTACAACCGTGAAATTGAACGTCATTTGTTTCCAGGGAGAAAAAGGTACGCAAACCTAGACAGCATAGTCAAGAGCAGAGATGGTTTATGGGGGTTTAACGTCCCAAAGCGACTCAGGCTATGAGGAACGCCGTAGTGAAGGGCTCCGGAAATTTCGACCACCTGGGGTTCTTTAACTTGCACAGACATCGCACAGTACACGGGCCTCTAGAATTTCTCCTCCATCGAAATTCGACCGCCGCGGCCGGGATCGAACTCAAGTCTTTCGGGTCAGCAGCCGAGCGCCATAACCACTGAGCCACAGTGGCGGCTTAAGAGCAGAGATTACATTTTAAGTGAAGGTTCGTATAATCACAACTACGGTTATTTTCACTAGTAGTGTATAGCTTTGAAAGCTGGATCATAAGGAAGGCCGAAAGAAAAAGAATCAATACTTTCGAATTTTGGTGCAGGAGGAGAGTCTACAGAGAGTCCCCTGGACTGCAAGGAGGTCAAATCAGTCTATTATAAAGGAAATCGACACTGACTTTTCCTTAGAAAGTCAAATACCGAAACTGCCGCTCCAGTACTTCTGCCACAATGAGAGGGTAGGGTTGGATAGAAAAGGCCCTGACGATGGGAAAGTTGGAAGGCTAGTGGATGATATGGACTGACAGTGTCATGGAAGCAACCAACACGATCCCGAATAAGCTTCAGCATCCGGAGCTTGAGTAAGTGACAGTGGAATGTAGAATAACCTAGAGTCTTTTGGTCCATGAGGCCGATTCAGAAGTAGCTCATCGACTGCGCGACTGAATAGCATTAGGTAACTCAGTGGAAACCCGTTAAATCGACCTTTTAGGAAGAAGAGTAGAGCCCAGAGTACGAGAAATGTTTTTAAGTAAGACATCATTACATTACAAAAGCATTAAAAAAGACGCGGCCTCGATCGTGTGAGGTGCTAGTGTGTATGCATTAGGTACATGCTAATTAGTGAACAGTTAAAGTTTACCGGAGAAGGATACTTTGCAGAAGACATACTTGGCAGAAATGGTAAGGACACGCGAGACGATTACAACTTCACAAACCCTGCCTTCAAAGGATATAAGCCGACCTCCGACAGCTCGAAATCAAAAGCGACAGAAAATTTGTTTTAATTAACGGGGCCTTTTGAATAAACTTTGTGCTTGCAAGGGCCGAGGCAGCAAGCCAACAACCAGTGCACTCCACACATACCCAAATTCTGGACGAAATCATTTTTGAACGTGAAAGAGTTTATGCGCGCAATTTTTTAATATGTTGTCAGATTTCGCTATTATAATCAATATGTCCACAGATCACCCGTCGGGAGGCTTGAATTTGTTTGCTATTAACTTTTCTGCTATCGTAAAAAACATTCGCCGTTGGTTTTCTGTGGCAGCCTTAACTGCTCGATGCGAGCGACAGAAACACTATGAAAGAAAGACTTCGCTAGATATCGGAAGAGTGGACCATTACCTTCAATATTTCAATACCAGTACCTTACAGTTTTGCAATATTCCACGAATGTTGGACATGGTGAATGTAACGCGCAACGGCGGGTGTGGCATGTCATGACAGGTTTAATTTTATGCTCAGTGGTATTGATTTAAAAAAAGAGGAAAACTTGGGGGTGCCATGCTGTGGTACCTAAGATGTGAAACCATTCGGTGGAAATCGAATGCATGATATCGCGGATTCCACGCGCACGAACTTTGTTTTATTTTTGTTTAGAACATACTCCTAATTTGAGTGCTGAGGTTATTGCGGAGTAGGGAGCAATACACAGTTCTGGTCGTGCAATCCTGGCTTCACAAAAAAAAAAAAATAATGGATTCGCTGTAAGGTTGGTCAAGAAAAACCATGATTTATTGCGGGCTCAAGCGCAAGGAAACTTTAGCGCACTTCGAAATTTCAAAACTCGTTCTCTGGAACGCTTCGTAGTAGAACTAGTAGAACGCCCAGCGCGGGCGAAGAAAAAGAGACGTGCACGTGGGCGCACAAAAACCGTTTGCCTCCCGCACGGCCCACAGAAACGAGGAGGCATCTCTCCGCTCGCTAACAAGAGCGCGAGGACGGCTTCTTTGAGGCGCGCAGTCGGGGAGAAGCGTGAAAAGCTGAGGGGACAGGCCCCAGCTTCGGACCCCAGCTGCGGGAGGGGGATGACACACGCATGCACCAGCGCGGGCGGCGCACAAAACACAAGCAGGCCCGTCCTGCTGCCGCTTCGTTTTTTGTGTTCCCGCCATTCCCGCCTCGCCCGCAGCGCAGTAGTCGCAGGTTCTTTTATGCGAACGCGAAAGCGTGGGCGCGGCGCGGCACCAGCAGGGCAAGCAGGACCGCAAAGCGAGCCTGAATAGACGAGTGAGAGGAGGCTTTGAGAAAGAGCGGCCCGTCAACTCGCGTCCTCTGGTGATGGCGCTCGCAAGCGCGTTAGCATCACGTGACTTACTTCAGCCAACCGGAGCGCTCCGGCGCGGGCGAGCGTTTGTGTATGGGCGTAAGATTCGTCCGCATCCCGCAAGGAGCGCAAAACGCAAGCAAAAGGACGCGGTCGGCCCCCTCCCGCTCAAGCAACCGCGGCGGCGGCCGTGCAGCGACGAGGCAGTGACGGCCGTGCGAGTGTTTGTAAACGGGCGTGCGCTCGGAGTACCGCGATGTCTCCGGCACTGGACCTGAGCGGCAGTGTACGACGGCCACCGGTGTGATTCCAAGCGACGCAATGTCGACGCTGCAGAAACTGTGCGATCGGTGACCCGGTGCGGCGGGCCCTCTCGCGCGAGGAGAAGCTCGGCCCCGAGGAGCAAGCAAGCTTCTTCGGCCACGGCGGCCGAGCCCGCTCCGCCAACATGGCGACCTTCTCCCATTGGGTCTGGGTCGTTGTTTGGACACAGTTCGTGCTTTTCCTGACGCTTTCGGCGCCCGCGGACGGGCAGAAGATGTACTGCCCGTCCAAGTGTCTGTGTCTCGGCCAGTTCTTCGACTGCAGGCGGCGGGGATTGACAGAAATGCCCAGGGATTTACCGTCGTGGGTCGAGATCCTGTGAGTACTGGTGACAGTTTTCGTCGTTTCGCTTTTGGCGATTCCCCGCCGGAGATTGCGCCCTGCCCAGACCGCACGTAGAGGTTGATCAGCCCGTCGTTACCCGGTTGCCAAATTGCGACCGCCGTTGGCGGGGTACTATTGTTCCTTGCTTTGCCACGAACGTCGGCCTAATAGATTGCACGGTTCCGTGCGTGGGACATGCACTGCTGTTGTAACTCATCGCTGGTCGGCCCCAATCATTTAAGGATCTCGCGCCGAATAATGCGTCACGGTTACGTGAGTCGCATGCCCTTATTCGAATGAATATGTATCGTGGCTAAACAGTTGCGTCAACACGAAACGGCAGCCGAGCGCGTCCGGCGGTTCTCCGAAGCTGGTTGCGGCGTCCTTCGTTAAGCCTAACGGCTCTCTCCGGCGGTCTCTCGCGATAGCTTTTGCGCGTAATTAGCTCTTCGAGGTCGTGTTCTTTTCTTGCTTTTTCTCTTCGCTTTGCACCACGTAGAGTGTAGCGCATGGTACTTCTGGCCGAGCTGTACCGCGGCTGCTGACTTCGAGCCTTCGGTATCAGCGGACCGCTTTGCCGATTCCGTTACCGTAGGCAATTAGGGGCAGAGGCTGCTACCCGGGTCAGCCGTAGTTGGGTGCAGGATCGCATTGGGCTTCTCGGCCGCTGTTTCTTCCTATGCTTCCCTCCGGCTCTCGATATTTTCCGATCTGAACCCCGTGGATCTTTGTATTTGCGGATCCGTTCAGCGTGTCGTCTGCTTTGCTAGGAGTCCAGACCTTTGACAGCATTTTACTGTGACTTGTCGTTAGGCGATGTGTTGGGATTTAGGTATTTGGGGTGTTGCGTGCGAGAAGTTATTTCATCCGCGTGGTTGCGGTCTCTGCGCACAAGCAGCCGACACGCAGGGCTTGCCGTTCGAGCCGAACAGTTGACAAAAGCAAAAGCGAAACTCTCAGCCAGGTGTTCAGTGGAGCGCGGCGCGCCGGCGCAACGCAGTCTGCGATGCGTAGCTCATTGTAACCTTGATTCGTGCTCTTTACGAGCGCCGGAGAAAGGGGGTAACGTGCACTCTTCCGCCAGAACAATATGTTCGCAGCTCTGGCTGAAGTCCCCCGCCCCCCCCCCCCCCCCCCCCCCCCCTCCCCCTTCCTGGATCGCCGGTTTGTAATCGGAACTAGCGGTTCATATTCTACGGTCTTATCTGTTTGCTGCTGCGTATATTTTTTTCTTCTGTGCGCTGTTGCAGTTGTGCTATAAGCGCAGGTGGGCTTCATTAACCGCTTGTTTTAACATTTCGTTCTTCTCTGGCGTGCGCAGGAAAATTTTTGTTTCGCCTTCCACTCTTTATTCAAGTTTTTCGTCACGGCAGTACAACTTACCAGCCGTCTACCGCAGCGGGGTTTAAGGTCGCGCGGGGCGCTGTACTGCGCAATGTCGCAGGGTTGGTCTCTTTTTTTTGCGCAACTTCTGCTCCCACGTGCCTTGATGCGAAGTTCGTTGCTTCTGTGGCATGTCGGCAGCGTTCATGCGAAGCCTGGTCGTTACAGAGCGCAGCTTTTTAGCGATCGCATTGTACGACAAATGGCTGTTACTACGGGCCGAATGACTGGCGTCTAGCTTTTTTTTTTGTTTTGCTCGCGTGGAGGTAGCTACAATGTTATAATGAAGCCTTCGCGTCTGAGTGCCTGCGATTCCCGGGGCTGGAAATGTCGGGAGTCGTAAATTCCTCTGCGAACATGCGTCTGCCGCTTAGCGCGTAGTACCAACGGACTGGCAAGGGGGGAAAAATAAATAAAAAAAAGATTAAGTGCTTGAAACGCATTCGTTCAAACGTAATGAAGCTTCATTTCCAGCTTGTATGCCGGCCTTTTCATGTGATGTCCGACTGCTCTGTCAGCTGTAGCAAGCGTTCTGACACGAGCGAAAGTGGAGCAAAAAACAAAACAAAAATTAAGTGGCTGGATCTAGGTTTCCGAAGCCCCGGCTGCTTGCTTGCCGGAATCTTCCAAAGCAAAATGAAGAGAAATCTCGTTGGTCATTTCTCCTTTAGTAGTGTTCACAACGTTATTTAAACTTTTCGGGGATACACACTTGGTTTTAACGGCTCCCTGTTTTGAACTTGCCGCCGTTCTCAATTTCGCGGCTTGACGCGTGCGCGTTTTAGCGACTTCGCGTCATATATACTCTCGACCACGTGACCAGGGTTTCTGGGCGCGGTGGCGGTTTATATACGCGCTACCCCGTTTCGCCTCGGGCTTATATGCTTTGGGGGGGGGCATTAAAAAGAACGACGTTCCTCCTACTTGGCCGTATATCACTGCCTACCTAGCTCTGGAAAGCCTGCTGTGGGCTTCTTGAGAATGAAAATGAAGTTTAAAATAATAAGCGAGCAGCTACCCCCCCCCCCCCTCCCCCCTCCCTTATCTTTTTGGTATGAGTCTCCCCTGACAGTTGCTCACTTAGCGTGGTATTCACATTGGTTTTAAAACACGCTTGGCGAGGCGTACGTCGGGCTTGTGCAACGTCTTTTCAATCTTCTTGGGAATGACTGACGCGACGCGCGCTCTCCGCTTTTTTTTTCGGTCTGTTTTTCTGTATCTTTTTTTTCGACATAACGCTGTTCTCTTCCTTTTACGTTCTTTTTTTTTAGTTCTTGTTTCTCGCAGTCTGCAAATAGCCGCGCAGCGGTGGTCTGGGAGATATGAAATATGCAGCTTGTGGTGTGTGTGTGCGCGCGCGCGCTGCTTCTCGGCGGAGCGAAAATGAGGTATACAGTACCCCTACCTGAAAAGGCCGGAGCAAATTAAATACACGTGTATGTGCGCGTGTTACTACGTAGCAGGTGGTTGAGCCGGATTTTTCCCGGCGCCGCTAAACTGTACGGCGGCGGTTCACTGGGTCGCGCCTTCCTTAGTTTGGCGAAAATGCGCCGCGAATGTGTTGCAGGAGCGAGCGAGGTTGTCGGGCGGCTCTCCAAGCGGAGTCCCTTCCAGGACTTCGTTTCTCTTTTTGTTTTGGCTTTCTGGTTTGGCTCCGGTGTGTGTGTGTGTGTCATCGCGATTTTTCTTTTTTTTTTGTCGGCGTTGGTTCTTCGCAGTGATTCTGGCCTGATACTCGGCAGTTGGCTCTCTCGGTTTGGAGGGTCTCTGAGAGAGAGTGCGGAGGGAGACAGCAGGGAAGGCCGGCGCGGCGAGGTCACTACCGCACAAGACGACTGTCTCCCTTTTTTCATGTTTTGTTCTGTTTTTCACCCCTCGACCTCGAATTTGTCGCTGGAAACTTGAGCATCTGGCGCAAAAAGAAAATGGGGGAGAGATGATAGGTTTTTCTAGCTGGAGGGTACGTTGTGTAAATGAAAGTGCTGGTGTTATTTATGCGCCGATTAATGGCCCTTTGTTCGTTCGAAGGTCGACGAAGTTTCGGGGCTTGTATCCTTTGCTCTGTGACTTGGGTTAGTACAAGCGTCCATTTCCTTGGCTTCCTGCGAAACGTGAGCGTGATGCGAACTGCCGTGGGATGCGACGTCGGTAGCCACGGTCAGTGTAAGCGGGCAGTGCTTGCGCCTCATCGATTGTGTGCTCCAGTTTGTTAGATCGGGTTTTATTAGACCGTAGTTTATTAGAGTGAGTGCCGGTTTCTAATCACACTGCGTCGCGAGCGAAGCCATCTTAGAATTAATTCCTCGTGTCTA
Organism: Amblyomma americanum; assembly: GCF_052857255.1. Classification (NCBI taxonomy): domain Eukaryota; kingdom Metazoa; phylum Arthropoda; class Arachnida; order Ixodida; family Ixodidae; genus Amblyomma; species Amblyomma americanum. Next base: position 29,180,068 of record NC_135503.1, read on the forward strand.
AGGGGACGGGCAATTTTCGTGCTTATTAGCGCACGCATGTAAGAGAGGTTCTTTAACTCGCATAGATTTCTAACGTGGGCTTCTTTGCATTCCCGCGTGGTTTATCTGGTTTAAGGTGGTGCGTTTGTACGTTAATTGATCCGTTAACAGCTGAGCCCCCCCCCCCCCCCCCCCTCCCCGCCCGTACACACGCGCATGCGCATCCGTTCTGCGTAAGCGGGCTCCATTAGCTTGCTTGTTATGCCACGTTCTCACCTCTGCCATGTACCGCGCGCTGTTGATCGCTCAAAGTCCCATTAGCCTCTTGTAGCCGGGTGCCTTTCCAGCCATTGTTCGCCGCTACACAGCAACTGCGACGACGTGTGCAGTAGGGGGGGGGGGGGGGGGTTGTATATCGCCGCTCGCGAGGAGGAGGCATACTACCTGGCCCTCTCGCCGCCCAAGGTTTCTGCCGTGCCGGCGGGTAGAGGGGGCAGGAGCAAATTCGGTCCTTGCCAAGGTTGCCCAAGGCAGCAGCGCGGTCCCTTTTCCATCCTTCGTCGGCGTTTGCTCAGCTGCGGCTTTTCTTCCGAGTCTTGGCGCGATTCGCGACAGTCGGTCGCGGTGACTGTGCCAGCCCGGAAAAGATTGGGGACGGCGAAAGAAACCCGTGAGAAGCGGCGCGCTTATTGGCACCGGAGAAGGGATCCAGGTGACCCTCTCTCCCTCCGCGCCTGCTTTCTTTCTTTCTTTCTTTCTTTCTTTCTTTCTTGTTCAATCTTGCTGGCTACTTTATTTAGCAGTGTTCTGAAACGCACTGCAAACAAATCACCCCCCCCCCCCCCCCCCCCCCCCCCCCCCCCCTGTCCGTGGAGCGGGCACCGCAGCGCAGGCAATGCAATACACTGAGATCCGAAGGCTGCCGGGCGGTTGACGATGGGAGGTTGGGGGAGGGGTTAACGGAAACGAAACTATAGCTAAGGAATGAAAGTGCGCCCAAGTCGTGACTGGGCGGCTGCAGCGAGTTCGTTTTGCGTCGCCCGTGTCCTGCGCGGCGAGGTTTGGTATGCGGCCTGTTTTGCGTGCATACATCATACGGCGACAGTGAAGTGGCGAGCTTGCTGGCTGGCTGGTTAGTTCCCGTGCGAGCTATAGGCTGCGGGCGAAAGAAAAGAAAGAAGAAACGAAATAAGGCGGTTATTTCCGAGGGGGAGGTGGCAGGGTCACGGCATACGCGCGCAAATTGCATTCCTCGCGGTTTGACGAGGGCGCTGCTCGTAGGACGAGGGAGAGCAGGGCGTTTCGGGGTCACCACACCGTTGATCGTATTCAGTGAACTCGGCTTTGTGACGCCGCTGTTGTCAAGAGCAGAAACCCCGGAGAGAACTTTTGGAGCGTTCGCCAGCGCGGCTTCTCCAGCGGCGCGCGTAGCTCCGCGCTGCAGTGTAGTCGCTTTTGACTCATTGCGCATGCGCGCCGTGCGACGAGCCTCGATGCTTCAAGTTTATCATTTCGACAGCACGGTAGAGTGCCAACTTCCAAGCCCAGGCTCTTGAAATTCGTTTACAGCGACATCTCTGGCCGGGAGAGGCTGCCCAGCGTCGGCGGCGACCCGTAATGGAAAACGCGAATAGGTTACACCATCACGTGTGGTACGACGGAGACGCCACCAACCGCGCGCGTGCACCGTGACGTCACACACTCTTGCAGCTAGCTGCACAGTGTTTTTGAAGTCACCTGGGGGCAGTCGTCGCAAAATGATGAGTTCAGTGTGAAAATATCGCGCCCACATAGGTAACTGAGTACCTGTTAGAGCCATCGCTATTGACTTCGTGACCGTTTGGTTTATGGTTTATGGGGGTTTAACGTCCCAAAGTGACTCAGGCTATGGAGAGACGCCGTAGTGAAGGGCTCCGGAAATTTCGACCACCTGGGGTTCTTTAACGTGCACTGTCATCGCACAGTACACGGGCCTCTAGAATTTCGCCTTCATTGAAATTCGACCGCCGCGGCCGGGATCGAACCCGCGTCTTTCGGGCAGCAGCCGAGCGCCATAACCACTCAGCCACCGCGGCGGCTCGTGACCGTTTGGCTATGACATCACACGCGGCCGTCCTGTACATATGTTATTGTATAAATAGAATACTTGTAATAGTACCTCTCTCTCTCTCTCTCTCTCCCTATCCTTTCTGCCTGCCCGCTCACCTCTTTCATTTTATTTCTCGAGACTTCCTGCTGTCCCTTTATTTCCGCTGCCCCAGCTCAGGTGCTTTCCGTATCGACGGCAGACGCAGGGTCTAGCAAACATCTTTTCCTTCCTTCTTATTATTTATTCAAATAGACCACTACTACAGCACTGTCGCTGTCACGTTAGGAGGCGGCATGATTTACCTGTTGCTCGCGCACAAGGTGTCGCTTCACGAAAGCGGGCTTGGAAACCCGTATCGCCGCTCTCACTTCTTAGTCACAGTGATTCACGAAACGCTCCGTCGTGGCACAGAGCCCGGTCTGTTCGATGGGAGGTGCCGGGGGCCCTGAATCATCTTCGCCATCGCTTCTCTCTCGTCATGTCTGAGGCCAAGCTTCGCGGCAAGCACCAGCAACCACGAGGGAGCTAGGCGCGTGATTGTGGCGAAACAAAGTCGCACGCGGAGGCTGTCGCAACTCGGGCGCCGCCTGCCCAAAGTGACGGCTACGTCGCTGTGATCACCGCTGCGCGTGATCGATCAAAGCGCGCAGCAGCATCAACCGTGCACCGCCGCCGGACGCTCAGCAGCCCCGGACCCCGTGCGACTAATAACTAGCCCCTATGGGTGTAGTACCTGGAACGCGCCATGTCTGGCGCGCTCGTGCGTTTCGTCACCAACTGGTTCCACAGCGCAATGTGCGGCTGACAGAATGACACGCACCTGCCTTTTCCGTGAGGCGTAGCAAGCACGACGACGGTGTGACGAGCGCGCGTGCATCCTTTGCCTAAAGTTTGAAGGCCGGCTTTCTGCCTGGGAGCTGCAAAGCCGGATTAGCAGCGATCGGAGGCGGAATTTGTCCGAGGGAGTTCTGAGGCGCTCTGCTGGCTGAGGTGACGTTTGCAGTGGCCACAGATGCAGCCGCAGTAGAAGTCACCACTCTTTAAAGACGACCTGCCCAAGGCACGTCTTGTCTGTATGGGCGTCGTGAATGCGACAAAGCATCGCTTCGTTTTTGCTTACTGAGCCTTCAGTGTAAACACCAGTGTCAGACCAATCAGACCCGCACAGCAGCACTATACTACTAACAGCATTCAGCTGCGAAGGTCCTAGCTGTTAGGATCAATCTGATGATTGGTTGGCGGCCGATGACGCCCAGTGAGGATAGCCGCTAACACGCTCCTTCCTTGAATCGGAGGGGCAGGTGTTGGCGCTCCAGGAACGGCAGTCTACGATTGGTTGGTCGGGGCCGCAGGGCGCCTTCCGAGTGTCGGTCTGTGGTTGCCTCCCGAGTTTGGCGACGCGCTTGAGCGCCGATGCCAGTCGCGACTCCCAACTTGCGCTCGCAGTTTCGAACCGTCTTGGAGATTGGATCACTTTACAGGCTTGCAGCCTAACTGGATTAAAGCGCCCCGAGGTAACTTACTTTTCATTTTTTTTTTCCCATTTGAGCCGGCTAAAAAGAAGAGAAGAATTGGGAAGGACAGCTCGGCATCTTTTTTTTTTTTTCCACGTTGCATCGTCACGTCAGCTAGAAAGCTGGCATCGACGTTGTCGCCCCGGGACAGACAGTATTTAACTAGTTGGAACAGAACACTGCACCACATGCGGACGACCTAAAGGAACCTAAAAATCACATGACCTGTGCTGCTTGGTCAGTGTTTCTCTTTAGCTATTAGTCAAATAGCCCCAAAACCAAACTGCTACTGTCTAACCTCGTTATAACGAAATAATGGTTTCTAACGAATGAATGACGATTCCCGTTGGAACCTCGGTCAATACTGGCTTTAATCGAAGCTACTTCTATAACGAAGTAATCGCCGGGGCCCCTTCAACTTCGTTATAACGAGGTCCAGCTTACTAGTATTGCTTAAAATATCGCTTATTTAGCAAGCCTGGTTGACAGGGTCCGCAGTCGAACGGCGGTCACCTTCGTGTCGCGTCAGGACTGTTTGGGTAGTTGTCGTTGTCGAGGGGTTTCACAAGACGGTACGGTTTTAGCCAGGCTAAAACCAGGCTAAAAAAGAGTGCGGAGCCGAAGCTTAGGGCCGAAGCCAGGTTCATCTCCTCTGTCACCGCCACCCACCAGACGACGAGCGAAGCCTGTTGCTATACCGGCGGCAGCGTTTGCACCTGGCGTCAGCCCCGTTGCCGCCACCACGGGCCGTGGCTATGACTCTCTCCCTCTCCCCCTCGCTGTCTGCTGTGTGTGTGCGCGGCCCGTATCTCGCGGGCGCTGCTGCTGCTGAGTCGGCGCGCGTTGTTTTAACGAGCGGACGCGCCTTTGCGCAACCACCGCATGCTTGCATAAGAGCTGGGCTGCGTGTGTGTGTGAGCCGGCCGGCTGCCCGCTTGTGCGGTCGGGGCATGCAAGCCGCGCGCACGTACGCTCTTCCATTCTTTTCTTTTTATGTATTATATTTTTGTTTTACAGGAGCGCGAAGATAGAAGGAGGAGGAGAGTAAATTACGTGCGCGCCAGCAGGGAAATGAGAGGAGAAGAGGGTGTCGGTCAAGACTCCGGAGGTGCACGGGGTGAGGAGTCGGCCGGTGTTAGTGCGTGAGTGTGCGTGCAAAGGGAGCCTTTTGGGCCGCCGCTTGGTGGCAACGGGACAGTGGGCGTGGTTATTCCGGGAATTTCGCTATATGAGGCGAGGGGGAGGGAGGGAGGGAGTGAAAGACACACACACGAGAGACACCGCCACGACTGTTGCGCGTCGGGATTGTTGCGACAGCCTTGAATGGAGGAAGAGTCACACGCTGGTGGGGCTCGCGCTCCCCCCCCCCCCCCCCCCCCCCTCTCAAGGTCGATCGTCGCGCGAAGCGGATGAACCAAAGTGACATTGCGAGAAAGGAATTTGGAAGGAAAGGTTGGTTGGTGGGTGACTCGGATGAAAATGCGTTGTTGAGAGCGCTCGCGGGGGGCGGGGTGGTCGTGACTACTTCGGAACTGCCGCTGGAGTTCTGTGTCGGCTCGTGTAGAGCACTGTGTTCTTAGGCAACATAAAAAACAGAAATGGAACGGACAATGAAGGATGGCGACCCGCCCCGTCGTACGAATGTAATTCAACGCGACATGCAAACTCGCCGTTGAGGAGAGGAGCGCATTTTTATCTCCGGACTTCATCTGATCGTCCGAGCGGCGTTGTCGTAGCTTCCTGGGCGCATCGAAGCATTGCTCATTTGTGTTTGTTTTACTCATCAAAGGCTCGTACGAAGCGGTAGCACTGCAGCGAGAGAAAAAAAATTAATGAAAATGTAGAGCAAGAATGCAGAGATATAGTAGCTGACGCGCGCGGTTCGAACAACAGGAAGACCACGAGTTGGCCAAGCGGAGAGTCCGTTCATTCGGCCCGACGTGTTCAGGACGCGGAAGGAGAAGAGGTCGTCCCGCGGGCAGCTCTTTCCTCGGCAGGGTGCGCTGAGGGCAAGGCCGTTGGCGGCGCGCGATGGTCGCCGTGTGCGTGCGTGTTATTGGCGGGGCGTTGCCTCTTCTTGGCCCTCCGGGGGTCAGGAAAAGGCCGCGTCAGATTCGGGGCCAGGCGCAGGTACGCAACCTTGGCGTTGTCGTCGCCGGAAGGTTTTTGCGTTCGAATGCGTGCGTGCGTTCGAATGCGTGCGTGCGCGCGCGCGCGCGCGCGCGTGTGTGTGTGTGTGTGTGTGTGTGTGTGTGTGTGTGTGTGTGTGTGTGTGTGTGTGTGTGTGTGTGTGTGTGTGTGTGTGTCGTCATCTGTTGGTGGCGAGGAGGGCGAGCCGCGTTTCTTTTACTGTTCGAGCCTGCAGCATGCGCCCGCACCGACCGCCAGGTGGACTTTCGGGCATTTTTGTTTTTATTATGTCTGCCTCTCCGTTCCATGGCCTGGAATGCACTGTTGGAGGTTGCTCTCTAACAGCTGCCGTGGCTACGCGAAAGCTCTAAACGAGCAGGTAAGGTGACGGAAAAATCGTTGCTCTGCTCGCTAAAAAACGCTATGGAAGCATACAAAGTGGAGGTCATGGAGTTAGCCTCGTATCGTTGCCTTGTCGGCATCTTCGTTAAAGTTGTTCTTCCACCGTTCTGAAGCAACAGCGGATGATGTTGTATATTATCTATAGAATCCCGTCTGATTAGTGACTGTTTTGAAGAAAATTAGCGCTCCAACTTATCTACCGCGGCTCGATGGAGTGCCGGCGATGCCCGCACAACAAGCAAACGAGCACCAACGCCAATGCCTAGAGCGGGTCAGGTCCGTCCGGGCGACACGGTCTTACAGCGCGAGGGTGCTCATATATATGTGACATACGACGGCTTTGCTCGGGTGAAAATTTTCAGCGCGAACAACTATAACGCTTAATAATAACTTAACTACATCGGGTTTCAATTAGCGCCTACTCGCTGCAGTTTGTCCCGCACCGCGATCGAGCCGTCGATCAAGCGTTGTCGCACCGCGCTCGTTTTCTCAGCGGCGGGGTAGCCTCGTTAGCGTTGGCCGCCCGATCGCGCCCCGGCGTCCGGTTGAACAGCGCGAAAGCACCTCGTCTCTCGCCGACCCGGAAAGAAATGAACGGGCTTTTTGCCTGGGCGCGTAGCGGCGCGCCGCTTAAAAGCCGTGCACTAGTTTGTGCGTGCGTGTGTAGTAGAGTAAGTCGAGGAGCGGGTTCGTCTAGCCTATATTGCCGCCTACGTGCTTGGTCTGCGTGGTGTTGTCCCCCGCGCCGTGCGCGCGCGCGCGCTTTCTGGGTGCTTGGTTCCCTCCCTTCTCGTTTGGTGCGACTCCGTGGGAAGCGTGCGGCGAGGCGTCCCACGCCCTCCCGCCGGGTGTCTCGCGGTTTCTTTCTTTCTTTCTTTCTTTCTTTCTTTCTTTCTTTCTTTCTTTCTTTCTTTCTTTCTTTCTTTGATAGGACTCCTTCCGCGTGGCTAAAACGTTCCTCGCTCGACTCCCACGGCGCTGCGCGAGCGATTTGTGTAGTATAGGCCCTCCCTGCCTGGGACGCCGAACACTCACGTGCGCGCGTATAATGGGGGAACTTGAATTGCGCGCGCCGAATGCCGGTCACGGAGGCACGAGCGCGGCGAAGGTGTGCACGTGCTAGGCGGGAAAAAAAGAGGTTCCCCCGTACTTTGCGCGTACGCCCGCCGCGGTAGCCGAGCTTCGGTGCTGCAGATACTCCCCCTGGATGGTTATAGGGGTTGAGGACGGGGCACATTACGGCGAATACAATAACGTTTCTCTTGCTGAGCGCTGCATGCCTTTCGGGTTTCGAAGGGTGAGTGTTTCGGTTTTTCACGCTTTCGCGTTTCGATGAGCGAGAGGGCGGTCCATGTGCGGAATCACCAGTACCAATAGAGATTAACGCTCGACGTCTTGAGTGTAATGCGGGACCCGGCCGTACTTCCTGGTTTGATCGTGAGTTCAGGTGTAGCTTTCGAGCTTTAATACATTCATCGTCGTTTGAGCTCAGTGCTCTTTAGCTGGTAAGGGAAGCGAGGTAATTGGGATGTTGTTTTGATCACCCAGAACAGTTAGCATACATAGGGCACCGAACTCGCGACCTCCCCTTTGTACTGCATTCTTTTATCTGCTAGTTTTTTTCTTCAGATCTTTATCTTCTGCAGTAACGCTTCGTCGAAATCGTGGGTGGGTCCCCGCTATAGCTTGGCTCCGCTAACACACATGTCGCTGTCAGCGGCGCACTTACTTCCGAGGGCTTGTCGAGCGAGTTAGTAGAGAACTAAAAAAAAAAGCGCTGCTCTGACGACAGGCTAGTCAGTAATCCGCGGAAGCAAAGGGAAGGAAAGGGGGATGGAAAAGAAAGAAACGGAATAAAGGCGCTGATTGCTCGCTGTTTCTGTCCCACTGATTGCAGTGCGCATGACCCCGGTCACGTAGCGCCGCTGCGCCAGCAGTGCGCCGAGAGGCGTCCACCACGAACGTGTGAGGAATGCTCTCCCCAGCTTCTCGGCAGATAGCATTGTGCGCGCGTTACTTATAATGGATCCGATTGCATAAATGCGCTACGCGGCAGATTTTATTCGCGTTGAGCGCAGCGCAACGCCCCGTTGGTCAAGTGCGACGCTGCTTCGTTGAGTGGCTGTGGCGTTCAGCTATCCTGTACGTACAAACGTTAGCGCAGAATAAGAGACATTCACAAGAAAGGTGCGCCAGCGCGCTACTGACAGTAGCGTAGTTGTCAGTAGCGCGTTTTCCTGTATTGTTGTGAATGTCTCTTATTTTGCGCTAACGTTTGTACAGAACTATGCACCGACTAGCCCAGCAACAAGTGTTATTTGAGTACCGTTCAGCCATCGTTCAGCCAGAATCCTTCAATGCTTTTCAATGCCAAAAGCATTGAAGGACTCTGGTTCGGCCGATGAGCACGAGGGCGCGGGAACGAATCCCAGGCGATTTTGGGGAAGGTTAAAAGACGTCGAGGCGTTCGGAAGTTATCCGGAGCCCTCCACGGTGGAGTCTCTCTCCCGTCCTCCTCCCCTTCGCTCTCGGTTCCAAACACGCGGCCATATTGCCCCACAGAAAGCCGCTCAGGTCTGCATGTGCCTTTCGAATGCACACCGGTGCACCTATACGCTCCGTTAAGACGCTAAAAAAAAAAAAACGCTCGCCTTTGCGGATGGCGCAGCCAAATTCTAACGCGAAACGAACCGAAAATTCATTCCAGTTCGCGGAGTTCGATTTAGAGAGATTCTACAGCCGGGTCTTTTCTCATGCGCGTGAACTAGACGGAGCCAAAGGCGTCAGTGCGAATGAAAATGAAAATTGGTTTCTAGGGAAAGGAAATGGCGCAGTATCTGTCTTACATATCTCGGTGGACACCCGAACCGCGCCGTAAGGGAAGGGATAAATGAAGAAAGGGGTGCCGTAGTGGAGGGCTTCGGAATAATTTCGACCACCCGGGGATCTTTAACGTGCACTGACATCGCACAGCACACGGGCGCCTTAGCGCTTCGCCTCCACCGAAACGCGGCCGCCGCGGTCGGGTTCGAACCCGGGTACTCCGATCAGTAGCCGAGCGAATCAACCGGAAGTTCGAGTTAACGAGGTTCCAGTCGTATAACGAACGCCTGGCTTAATTAATTGCACGCAAAACTATGCAGGCAGCTTCTGCAGTGCACGCGCATTGCAGTGAAGGAAAGCAGCTTCCAGGAGCGGTGTTGTTGCCATGCTCTGTCAGTCCCGCATAGGTAAGTTACGACGTCGTCCGAGGAAGGGCAGCAGGGCGTGGCCCCTTCTCTCCTTGTCATCGGGTTTCCGTAATGTGGGGCGTTTCGGCGGAAACAACGCCCGCACCCGAAATTAACGACACCCGAAGACCGGTTGAAGAACGCGCACTCGGCAGAAAAAAAAAAAAAAGACGCTGCGGCGTATTATATGCGTGCAGCGCGGTGCGTGTTGCGCGTCCGAAGGACAAGCAGAATGGTTTCGGTTGCGGGAGGCGTCGTGCTGAGTCGACGCGGGTTATGTAAACCTTCCCGCCGTGCGTGCAGTCGGGTGGTCGCGAAGAGGCTAATTCCGTTGCCTTTGTTCCCGCGTAAAGCGCATTTAGTGCGCCAGATCTCGACCAGCGCAGAGGCGCCGTCGCGGCGCTTGTGCTATAGTTTACCTGGGCGTGTTCCAAGGGGCGTTGTCCTTTTTTGGATTCGGCGTGAGAGCGTCATGTGTAGGGCCGTTTCGTTGTGCCGTATCCCGTTTGTTGCACGCCACGGCCGGTGTGGTAGAGCTGTTAGTTACGGGCAAGTTGGTTGGACGCAGTATATATGAGACACGGGTAGCAGCGAAAGTAAGGACGGCACTCGGGAAAGCGCCCCGCCGCGGTGGCTCAGTGGTTAAGGCGCTCGACTACTGATCCGGAGTTCCCGGGTTCGAACCCGACCGCGGCGGCTGCGTTTTTATGGAGGAAAAACGCTAAGGCGCCCGTGTGCTGTGCGATGTCAGTGCACGTTAAAGATCCCCAGGTGGTCGAAATTATTCCGGAACCCTCCACTACGGCACCTCTCTCCTCCTTTCTTCTTTCACTCCCTCCTTTACCCTTGCCTTGCGGCGCGGTTCAGGTGTCCAACGATATATGAGACAGATACTGCGCCATTTCCTTTCCCCAAGAAAACCAATTATTAAGCAATTATTATTACTGCCGCTGCGATACTGTGCCTCATGTACGGATGTGGTTTTAGACCACTCCCGCTCGGGGCGCCGTGCTTTTTCTGCGCGAGAATTCGTGGGGTGAATTTATGTTAACTAGAGGAAGCGACGGAATTTGTTAATCGGGGGAGTCGGGAGCACGAGAGCACACAGGCTTTTTCTACCGACAGGATCACATTTGGCGACGTGCGGTGCCCGCGTCTTGGCGTTATTGCCACGGATGTGTATAGTGGTGGTCAGTCGCGCGGGTGCCGTCATTAGCGTCGGCACTAAAAAATAGCGAAGGTTATGCATATCGACGAGAAGCTGACTCTACGGAGAAAGTGCTCGTTTACGTCACCTAGAAGGGAAACTTCAGGTGTGTCCCGCTTTCATCGCGCAGTTTTACCCTCACCATCAAGGAATCAACTCATCATCAGCAGCCAACTAGCCCGTTGTAATGTCCTACTTCAGAAAACTTTGTAGCACCGGGCTGTGGTGTCTAAAGACCGCCCGAGCTCTATGTTTTGTTTTGTTCTTGCTTTGCAGTGATTTTTCGTTTACTCGAACTCGCTTAATTTTTTTTAAGCGAAATTTATTGCCCCAGGGCATCAATGATGGATGAAGTTGTGATGAGTGATGTAGTAGAGTTTAAATGAACGGAAAAAGGTTAGCTGATTTGATGAAGTCCAGTGGAGAACGATGGTACGGTCCCTGCGTCCAATGTATGAAGCAGGGTTGCTTGGTGAAAGACCCACTACCGTCAGGCGCCGGATCCTTGTAGGCTTGAGAGCTGTGCAGTCCCACAGTAAGTGACGAATGTCGGCCTCAATGTCCTCGTGTTTACATATCGGACACCCTGGCCGAGGAAACAAATCTCGGTACTGAGGCCACTTCCGAGTGATGGCTGGTGAACTCGCTTAATTCGAACATCCTGTTTATGCGAACTGACGGCCTTGCCCCGGTACAAGTCGGTTTTTGTTTTAAATGGCGACCCTTGTAGTTCTAACTGCTCGTAAGACGGGCAAATTTTCGGTCCTTTTTTTTAACTCGAAATATCGAGTGCCGGCCTTCTCGACATCGTCTAATGCAGCACAGTAGGCAGACCGGGGGGAAAGCGTGCTACTGTTGCCCGTGCGGCGCCAGCTTCGAGCAAGTGCGCGTTGCTGTCCACCTGGGTGTGTGTGTGTGGCCGGGCTCGATCGCCGGCCGCCGAGGCCCAGTTCTCGCCGCTGTCCGGCCGGCCTCCTTCCACCTCCCGTCCTCCTCCTCTCCCGCCGGAGGCCGCGTCCTTGCCGGAGGCAAGGCAGCCTCCGCGGGCGCGCAATGCCGCTCTGTTCTTACGAGGCGGAATGCGCTGCTGCTGCTGCTATTGCCGCGGCTGCATAAGCAGCGGCGTGCCAGCTTCTTCCCCCACCTTCCTTCCTTGAGTCTCCTAACTTGTTTCGCTTGGTCGTCGTCGTCGCGTCGCCGTTGTTCCGACCTTCAAGGACGAATCGCCGCGGCTTCGCGCAGCTCACGCCCATCTATCTACCGGCACATGCGGGTTTTGCTGCTCTGTCCCACTCGCGTATACGACGTCGCTGGTTAATCGTCGCGAGCGATCTGTCCGTACGCGTGCGCGAGGCTTGGCGTCCGAAAATCGGCGTACGTATAGCTGCACACGGCCCGTTCGGACCGAGCGGCGTCTTGTTGGTATAGTCTGTAGGGAGAGAGAGCTTGCGTCGGCTGTAATTAAAGTCCCACGGCCGGTTACCTAACGCGCGCCCCGAAGTGCGGCTGGGCGAAGGTTTTATTTTCGCTAAATTTATCCGCCACTATACGCGTCGCGGTTGCGGCCTTGTTGGAAGCCGGCTCGGACGAGCGATTTCCGGGGCGCGGAGCGTCAATGCCCCTGAATATAAGCGCGAGACTAGCGCTTAAGACGTAGACGGGGAAAAGGATCACACAGGACGGTGTATACGTCTATGTCCACGTCTTAAGTGCTAGTGTCACGTTTATAATAAATCGTAACCAACTAGCCCAGATTTCTGTCTTGAAGTCGAGGCCCCATGGTGTACCCGTAAACGGGTGTTGGTGTTTGTGGACGAATTACATCCCGATCGCCTCGGTTAAGTCCTGTTTGCACGTTGAGTTGCATAGTGTTGCTAAATGTGAGCGTTCGATAATCTATGCTGCGTAAATAGTGATCGATTTAATCTTTCGTGCTGTTTCTACCGCCTTTTTTGGCATCCATTCCTCGCCCCGTTATTGTCGGAAGCTTGCAGAGAAAACCACCTTTGTGTCTCTTATCTTCGATGCGTTACAATGACATCCCCCCCCCCCCCCCCCCCCCCCCCCACACACACACACGCACACACACACATACACCTTGGGACGCGCCGTGTTTTCCAAGTGGTGTCACCAAAAACAATTTAAGGGGATCTTGTGAAAGCTGTTTCACTTCAAAGTGTCTCGCAGCTTTCAACGTGGCGTCTACGTCGCTCAAGTAATGAACGGCAATATGTTTTCCAGGCAGAATTCGGGCAAATCGCGGCTGCTTAACAACTTCGTTCCATAGTGTGTCTTGCTTACGTAGCTTTATTATTATTATTATTATTATTATTATTATTATTATTATTATTATTATTATTATTATTATTATTATTGACGGTGAAAGTCATTTCAGTTGCGCGCTGTTCGGGCGTGTAACGGATGGTGGTTGATTCAATAGCGCATATAAGGAGTGTTTTCTATGGCTCAGATTCCGACCGTCAATTCGGTGTATTTAACTCGTAGTTTTCTTTTTGTAATCTTTTTTTTTTGCATTTACAACTCTTAAATGTTTGCAGGTTAAAAGCCTAGCGGCAACCAACATCCGGCACAATCCAAACGCAGTACGTGGGTGGAGGAAACCGCTCTGAGGATATGAAATTAAAAAAAAAAAGGATGCGGCACAGCCTAAACTAGGAGGTAAAAAAAAAAAAATGTCACGATGGACTGCAAACGATGTCTAGATTGTTTCGGCGCAAAAAACTGGTGCCGCTCTTTTTTCCCCTTTCCATCCGTCGGCTCAGTCCCCGCCCACATTCGATATAAGGCGATGACGCAGGCGAAGAAGAGAGAAACTCGTCAAACGCATGTGGTTGCCAAGAGAGTCCTCCTCCTGTGCCAACGCGTGGAGGCGATTCGCGCCACAACGATATTCGCGATCATGGTCGCGATTGAGGAGTGGCGGCAGTGCGCTTCGCTTTCCTGCGAACAGGGGGCGGCGTCATCGCCAAGCGCGCCCTGCGCACGAGGACGACCAGTGCCCCCCCCCCCCACCCCGGCATACAGGACAAGGAGTGGTAGGAGGAGGAAGGAGATTATTTGCACAAAGCACGACGGGATTTGGCGTGCTTGGATGCCAGCAGCAGTTTATGCAGTTCATGCCTTGTGCCCCTGCTTGTAGTAGCGTGGAGAGAGATTTTTTCATAGCAGTACATTGACGGGACAGGAGGAGACAGGCAGACGGGGGCGGGCACTGCGTCATGTCGCGCTCGTAAAGGGTTTTTAGAAGCCTTTAATAAAGTGTTAGCCAGTGTGCATATACCGCCACACATGCAGCGCGGTTTTATACGAACCAGTCGGGTTGGCGGGGAACAACAGAATGGGCATCGACGAAGTCATCGAAAGGAATACATCTGCGGCAGCGGACGGGGAGGTGGAGAGGCGGAATCTTTCGCGCACTCCGCGCGTTAAGTGGCGCGCGTGCGTGCGTATGTCCGGCGGCCGGGATGACGCCGGGGCAATGCGGAAACCGGCCGCGTGGCTGCAGAGAGACGCCTCGGCCGTCCTCCCCGCACCGGTTGCGACGTTGGCGTTTCTGCCTCACAGGCGAATTGAAAAAGCGCGCGCGAATGGCTAGCTCATCGTTAAAGGCGGCTCGCTTCCTCGGCTTCTTTGCAAGGCGAGGCTTATGACGCAGAGATGAAGAGTTCTGAAGGAGAATCGAAACTTCCTTCTCGCGCTGTGCGCACATACAGCCGTCGCCATAAAGTTTGTGGAACAACGCTTCGGAGAACAATTTTGTTTCACATATAGCGATAGCTGTACGCAGTGACGGATTTATCAAGAATGGAGCGGGGGCCGAAATCAACTTTCCCGCGCTGAGAGACCCACAAATGCGCATTGTGCAGATACAACACCCCCTCCCCCCCACCTCCCCCACCCCCCCGATCGCTCTCTCCAACTGACACCCATAAATCCGCATATGAACTGATAGGGAGCCTACATGTGTCCACTGTAGGCTCCCTAATGAACGGGAAACTTGTGATGCATATAGCGGTCGCTGCTGAAGAAGCTGAGGCAGTGCACCTCAGCCGCGCCTTTATGGGAGGACGTACTTTGCAGAACCGTGATTAGACATGGCGTCCTTTATTACGCAAAAAAAGGAAAAAAGCTTTTGGCGCATTTTTTAGACCAGGATTGAATCATTCAGCCGCGCCAACCGAGCTGAGCCGCAGCGACGAGTGGTAAACACAAATCGAGTTCTTCACACGGCGCTGTGCCCCCTGCTGCACATCGTTCGCCAAAGGCAGATGTGTGAGCCAATATCGCGTTTGCTTTTCATCTTTTATATGCGAGGCGGTGAATCGACCCGCGTGCTTCTCGCTTTCTTTCTCCCCCCCCCCCCCCCCCCCACACACACACACTTCCTGTTGGCATTATTACTACGCATCTTCTCCTTGGCGTCCGTTCCTCTTGGGATGCGCGCCACGAGTCACGCTGGCAGAGCTATGTTCGAGAGTTTAGCCGCGATTTTCATTAAAGACACGACGCGCTCGCGAGTGCGTGTATAGTTTGTTGGCTGGTCACACGCAGCCGCGTTCCGTGTGTAGTATATTTACATATAGTCAGAGGAACGGCGCCTTTACAGCCCGAGGGACAGCCTGGCGCCGGGGCTAACGCCGCTATCGTGTTTTCGCGTTTTAAACAGCGACGATAGGCATCTGCCTGTCGAATGACCTTCTCGATCAACTTCGGGCCTCCCCTTCTGAGCCTCTCCCGAGACTGCGGTGGGGCTTTTTGTTTAATTCTTTTTTCGTTTCCGGGTGAAAACGAGTGCCGTGTGGCGTTTTAAAGTCCGATAATACGCACTCCGAGGCGCAGCATTGGTTGGAATGGCGACACCCGACTTGGGGCGATGTGCGCCTCATGGAGGAACTGTAAACGCCAATATATAAAGGCGGTTCAGAACACCGGATTGCTCTTCGAGGATGATGTCAGATATGCAGATTTCACCGAAAAAAAAAAAACGCGGCCCTGTTAAGAGAGTAAATGGGGTGAACGCCAAACATACGCGGCGATTTGCCGTGCAGCTTGCAAATAACTTCTGAAATGAGAGGCCTTGTGTGTAGGAAATGAGTTTTTAACAGTTGTTGTGTACGGGAAATGGAGTAAGTAGGAAAAAAGAAAATGCCCCAAAGGGTTTCACTCACTAGCCGTGGTCTTGCAGTTCGAATACACTCTAAACACAAATGCACCTATATGAGAGTAAAAATTGAGTAAGCTCTTTCTCTTTCTACTCCTTTCCGTTTGTAATATACCAGTCGCGCGAAATATTAATTCATTCGTTTATTTTCGAGTTCCCCGCCTTAAGTAGACTGTTTCGCGTATCGGTCTGGCGGGCGAATCTAATCGCTGGGGCACCGCGCCGTAACCAGCGCGTCTAAATGGGCGAAATGCCGGGGCGTCGAGCTTATTGCTAGTCCGCCTAACTGTAGGCATTCATTCAACTTAATTTGAAACTCGAAACAATAGAGAAATGCATCAAAATGCGCCTTGTGTGAGTTGGTGCCCGACCCTGTCGTGCGAAGTCGATGGAGTGGCGTGATCCGTCACGTATTGCGCAACGTGCAGGCGTTACTGTTCACGTCAGGACACGAGTCGGTGACAGTTGGCCGCGCGGATGGAGGCGGGGACACGACAAAAAATTTAAAAAGAAAAACGCGCCTCTAAGTTTAGCGTGAGTGGTTTGACTTTTTTGCTGTTACGCCTACGGAGCGTACGTGTGCAACACGGAAGCGGCTGCTCTGCGCATTGTTCCGCGAAACCGAGCCAAACCAAGCGCGCAGCTGTGCGAACCCTTTCTTGTTAAACATGTACGCGCTTCTCCGTGTACGGGCTTCCGCTGGTTGAGTCACGTCTGTACGGCGTTGCCAGGACGAGGGGCAACCGCGTACGGAGGCAGCCGCGCGCTTGCGACTACACTTGGCACGAGCGCGGCGGACTCAAACCAAAAAAGGGTTTCCAAAGCGAAGCCGCAAATATGCAGGTGAAGGTAGCTGTGCGTCGTGGTGGTTCTCAAATGAGCGACGCCGAATTCGCCGGATTCGAACGCGCGACCTCGGGCTCTGGAGCCGAACGTGTGTAGACTAAGCTTCGGCAAGGAAAGCGGTGAATCGACTTTAGGGGGCTTTTTCAGGGCCGCCTGTAAAACGCGTGCTTTCCGTACCCTCTCTGCTCTCGGCACTGTACGGTCTTGGGCCGATGTGTGGCTGTTGCCTTTGGGGGTCCTATAGACTGAGGGCTCCATCCTCGGTTCGACGTTTTTGCTTCTTTTAACTTTTTTTTTTACCAGTGCAGTCTCTCACTATGCTACTACACTGCTGCTAAGTTCGAGTTCGAACGTGTGATTTCTCGTTTAACCTCGCACCTCCACAAAAAAAAAAAAACACGCTTTATCGGCAGGAGGCACTCGATTGAAAGAGGGCTGGTCTGAGCAGGAAATCAGAATTTACATCTCTCGTCTAGCGCTGTGCGCCGGCGCTGCTGCTGCAGCTGCTGATCGTCTTCCTCTTTACAGTCGAACCTCGTTATAACGAAAGGGTTTATAACGCGATATCGGATATAACGAAAGGAATGACGATTCCCCCTGGAAGCTCGTTCAACACTGGCTATTACGAAGCTACGGCTGTAGCGAAGTAATCGCGGGGCCCCTTCAGCTAAGCTGTAACGGGGTTTAACCGTATACTACTACAAAAGCGGTTGCGTTTCCTCGCCCAACGTATAGCGCGGAGCCGTCCACGTGTCTTACGAGCCGAGCTCTCGTTGCTCCCTTCCTGTCTTCGAGATTCAGGTGTAAACAAACGTAGTGTGTATATCTCGACCGTGCGGCGTGTGTGTGTGTATACACGATGTCGCTTCTCGCTATCGAGTACGCGATGAAGGACGGCCCGGGAGGGGGGGGGGGGGGGTCGTTCGAAGTAAACGGGTTGTTGTATCGCCGCGCGCCGGAAGAGCAGCCTTTTCCCAGGTTTCGCTCCTCCTTCTCTTCCTTTTTCTGTTGCGCGCTCTTTTTCTCAAGGACCTCTTCTCGTACTCGCGGTTGATAGATAACGGTGTGCCGCTATACTATATCTTGGTGCTCCGCTTTTTTGCTACTACACGCCGTCTTAGCGTTCGCCGGCGCTATCGCCATCGGCACTGCTTGTGTCTACAGTTGTGTTTGCCGCTCCTTATCCCGCGGGGCCCGCTACGCAAAATTTTTCTCTTTAGCTTTCTCTTTTTTTTCTGGCCTCGTCGTCGTTCGGAACCTCTCTTACGCGCTCCGAGATGCTTCCTCAAGGCGCCGTACAGCGACGCTCGATGTCCTTGCATGTAAATCAGTTCGCGCTGATTGTTGGGCGCAGTTAGTAGCAGAAGCGAGCGCCTTTATAACTCCTTAGCTCCCGTCCCTCAAGAGAGACGTGCAATACGCGCTGTTTGGGAACCTTTTCTCGGTAATAATAATTAGTTTTGGGGGAAAGGAAATGGCGCAGTGTCTGTCTCATATATCGTTGGACACTTGAACCGCGCCGTAAGGGAAGGGATAAAGGAGGGAGTGAAAGAAGAAAGGAAGAAGAGGTGCCGTAGTGGAGGGCTCCGGAATAATTTCGACCACCTGGGGATCTTTAACGTGCACTGACATCGCACAGCACACGGGCGCCTAGCGTTTTCTCGGTATATTTTGATTTTGAACGGTATTACGTTTCACGAGGCGGGCTTTCCGTTGAACCGAGCGCTTTTTCTTTTTATGCCCCGAAAAGGGCTTATTCGTTTATTGTTTCGTAAGCGTTGATGGTTTCGCCCGAATGAACACGAACAGTGCGCGCAAGAGTTAGCGAAGCCCGAAAGAGCGCTAAAAACGAGCCCCAAAAAAGTTGAGCCAAAAAACTTTCAGTGCGGTCGCCGGCTGTCGTCCTTGATAAGTTCTGCTGGGGGTGTGGGCAAACGGCAGCGATTATGAGAGCGAGGACGGAGGAAAAAAAAAACTGATAATGAGCCCGAAACGGAGCCCCTCGCCAGGCCTCTTTCCAAACCCCGTTTATTTCCACCCCCTCGTACTTTCCCTCAGCTCGCTGCAGTTTGGCAGGGCGAGAGCTGCGCGGCGACCGCTAATAAACTGCGCGTCCCATTTTTGCGGCTGCGCTTATAATCGGCGCTGCTTGTGGCGTCGCCACTGCGCCGCTCTCGCCGGTCCTCTCGCGTCTGCGCTTTCTTTCTTTCTTTCTTTCTTTCTTTCTTTCTTTCTTTCTTTCTTTCTTTCTTTCTTTCTTTCTTTCTTTTCGCTGCGCTCGGTGAAAAAAAAAAAATCGGTCGCCGCTCAAGCGATACAATGAAAAGAAAAAGAAAATGCGAGGAGCGGCCAGTGGGTAACAAAGTATGGTCTGAGCTGCCCCGCAGAGTATCAGGGAAGAAGGACGGGAACGGTCACGTTGAACGGCGCGCGGCTTTTTTTTTTTTTGCCCCCCTTCTCTCGGTCTCGGTCTTTTTGTCGAGCGGAACCTAAAATGTGAAAAGTAGGGGGTGGGATGCTTTTTGAGCGCGCTCGCCGGCCCACCGAAACGGCCCGGCCGTTTTGTCGGTGGAGCGGAGCACCGATAGCAAGTGGGGTCTTTTAAAAGAGAAAAAAAAAAGACGAGCAAGAAAGAGCAAGTTTGGGGTGGTGGTGGTGGGGGGGGGGGGCAGCGCAGGATGCGAGTTCTTATGACAGGAAGAGAGGCGGCTTGCGAGGAGACGGGGAGGTTGGAGAGAAAGCGCGCACAAAGAAAGGAAAATGTGTTTACGCCTCATGATATTCGTTCGCGCACCGCGGAAAATGGCTTCTCAGAGAGAGGGAGGAATGGCGGAAGAAGGGGAGAGGGAGGTGGGCGGGAAGCGAACTAGCTGCTCCATTGCCTCTGCCGTGGCCTCTGCCGACCGGCCGCCCTAGCAGCAAGTTTTTGCGATGCGGACCGGGCAAAACGCGATGCGCACGTGTACCGAAAACTGGGGGATGCTCTTCGCTGCAGTCCTTGTTGTTCTCTTACCCCCCCCCTCCCTCCCCCTCTCTGCGAGAGCGGCGGGAGAAGACGCCCAGCTACTTCGCGAGGCGAAGTAATGGGAGAGCTGTTCGCTTTTTGTGCGCAGTGCTTTGCTGTGCGACCGTGGCTGTGATCCCGTCCTTCGGCGTCTTTTGTATCTCTAGGCGGGGTGCGCTTCGTGTTCGCGATTTCGGAGCCGAGCTGTGGCGTCGCCGTTTGTCGGATTATTTCCAGTTGTCACTTGCCTTTTTTTTTCTCCCTTTAACTCCGTCGCTTTCGCAAGGCGCAAAAAGTGGGGCCGAAATTAAGACTAAATAAGGCGGAGGACTCTACTCTCCTTGCTCGCTCGATTGCTCGCACATAACTGGTCGTTAGTCACATTTCCTGTCGTGCCCGTCGTCTTATTGAACCGAGAATCCCTCTTGCGGCGGCTTTTAACACCTGAAACGTATATGTGCGTCGAAGGGCTCAAATCGCCGAGCGCCTCGCACAACGGCGACGAGTATATATTATTGGGCAGGAACTTACTGGGCTGCGGACGTGAAGGAGGCGGCGCGGTCAATACAAATCGACCCGGGGCATGTGCGCAATGTACGGATCAATCGCTGCTCCCCAGACGGAGTCCATCCGATGCGGCGGCGATCTACGATGATCCGCGCTATCGACCCAGATAATAAATTTCTCGTCCTCTTCGACAATAAGGCCGTCCTCTCTATTATAGACACCATCCGTTCTGGGCTCGTAACGACCGGGCCGACCGTTCCACTCAGTCCTTGGCGAGGGGATGGGACAGGGAGGGGATGGGGTATTTGGGGATCGGAGATACCAGGACGTTGCCGGCGTTAGCATCGAGGATCAAGGGGACACCGGCGACTTCGATTATTGGCTTTCCATGTACCACCATGCCCGCTGATGACGACGCTGGCGCCGCCGTCTCTGCTATTCTCCGATGGCTCGAACGCGCCGTGCTCGCTATAACAAGAGCCCGGGCATCTTGGTCTTCTGATTGCGCTCTCATTCTTCGACGTGCGTCGTCGTCGTCTGTGCGACGGACCGCCGTAATGTGTTATTTTTCCCGTCTTGCCGTCGCGTATGTGCGGCAGGCGTAATGAGCTCTCCGTAAGAGCGGTCTGTTCGCAGTCGCTTGCGCGGTGCGTCTGTCTCTGGTAGCGCTAGTCGCGGGTCCGATTCGACCGCTCGCCGAGTGGCGCAGTGCGTCGTGAAGAGCCCCGCTCTCGCGCGTTTCTCTTTGGTGGCGTGGAACGCAGTCCCCATTCCCCGTTGTCCCTTATTAGGCCTTCGTGTTAGCCCCACTGGTGGGAGCGGTGCGTAATCTTGGAAGAGCCGTAGCCACGTATTATGTGAGCGCGGGAATTTTCGAACTGATTCTTAACGCTCTAAACAGTAAAGAGTAAAAAAAGGGAGTAAGCAGTCATCTATAGCCCACTCCTTTTCATAAAAGGATTTTCAAAGAATTTCATTTACTGTTCATACGCGGTCGGAGCGTAACCGGGAAGACGGGGCTTGCCCTTACCGCCAACACGCGAATCTGAGTGCATAATTCATATCTCGACATCTGTTTAGTTTTCTTTTTTTTTCGACGAAGGAACTTTGCACTTTGTCTTCGCTGGGAGCGCGGGTGAGGCGCTAGGGGCTGGATAGTTGGCGTCTTTGGGCGTTTTCTCTCTTGACAGGCGCGGCAGTTTTCCTGTGGGGCGCTCTTATGAAAGGTGCGTCGATCGCGGTGCACGAGGACATCTGAAAACAGTCTCAGGCGGGGAAAAGAAGGAGAGAGAGGGAGAAAGAGGGGATGACTGCGTTTGCGCGTTCAGCAGTGGGCGAACGTGCCGCGGTGCACGCCAGGGTGACTGCGTTGCTCGCCTCAAAATACCGCCGCGGCCCGCGTCACACGAAGCGACACGGGGCGCCTGGCTGTGTGGCAAGCGGACCGACCGAACGTATTTAAAATAACGTTCGCTGAGGCAACCGCGGACGTAATCGCGTGCGCACCTTCTCTCCCTCCTTTCTCTCTTTCTTCTCTCTTTCGCGAATTAGGACGGTGTTGCCTAGCCCTCTTTGCGAGGTACCGCTACCTCTCTCTCTTTGTTGAAACCTTGTTTTTTTTTTTTTTTGCCGTGTTCCCGCCGGTTCTCGCGTCCTGGCCCGCGAACCGCATGACTCGTATTGCTGGCCGTAAACAACAACGCGGTGGCAACACATCCCCGGCGTGCCCTTTGTGTCTCTTCGAGTGGTTGTGCGGGGCTGGAACGTGAAGGGAACAGCAAAAAAACAAAAAAGACAGGACGGGCGCAAAGAATGAGTTCGCTGGCGCGTAGCAGCAGCACGGTTTGTAAAGACAGAAGCCGCTGACTGCGCGGATAACGACACTCCAGAGAACAATCGGCCGTCCTGGGAACGACGACGGGTAGCGGCGTGATGCTAGATAATGAGCGCGCGCTTGCGCGCGATAACGTGTCTCTGAATGCGGCTGACGGAAACGACAAAGAGCGGGGTGTGTTTAGGGGGGTGGGGGGTGGGGGTGCAGGACCATGGGCCGAGAAGAAGAGGGTTCCGGAGGCGGTAGGGTTGTTCGGCGGAGGCCCGCTGCGCTGCATAGTTTCGGTTTCTTCAACCGCGCCGTCTCTCAGGCTGCGTTATCGTCTTTTCCTGACCTTCATTTCTGCTCTCGTATTTCTTCATTCGACCGCATGTCGCAAAGGGCCTCGCCGCCGTTGCACGGTTGGGTTGATTTAAAGTTGGAAGTAATGCAAAACAACGGTGCAAAAACACGGTTCGTAAACCGACTGCGTTCTTCGAATTTCCCGCCCTTTCAAACGTTGCATGGAATCGGTTTCAGGATCTGCGGTATTCTGGTCCCAAGCCGAGAACGAAGAGTGACGGTCGAAGGAGTTCGAAACTGATAGTACAGATCAGAGCACTTGGAGCAGCTGACATCGCAGAGAAACGGAATACGGTATTTGGATTAATACTGGTCTTACTACTAGTACAGCAAACACTGCGGTTAAATAAGGCGCCGTTAGATGCGCCGTATGTCCAGAAAGACAGTGTGACTTGAGGGCAAATGCACTGTACTTTTGAACGGGATGTTCTTTTTAAAGGAACGTTTGTTATATAATTGTAAGCAGTGGCTGGTGCTGCGCGGCGTGCTGATCAGGCCTGCAAGCAAGCAGTCGTCTTTTTAATCATTAAAGTGTACAGTGTGCTGACTGTCTTTACGCAGTAGAGCTAGCCTTAGTCTCCCTTATTGACAAAATGATCAGCCGGTCGAATAGCGCGAATTTCGTGTCGGCGCCGTTTCGACGTTACCGTAGTGGTGCTCTGCCCCTAGGCACCAGGGAGCAAGCAGCTTGCTCGGCGCCCCCTCGAATGACCGCAAATACACACCGCCCCCGCCTTGTCTCCGTTTATTCGGAGGTGATCTACGAGGCACCGGAAGTGCTGCGCCGCCACCCTCGCGCGACGACTGAGGAACCATCCCTTCGTTTAGAGGGCGTGGGTGGCGCCCTCACCCCTGCGTCGTCGCACAGTGTTTACTGTTCCTCTGTGTCTGGGATCAGCCGGGGGTCTCCGACTTGCACGACAAGACGCGAGGCGTGTTTTCCGGGTTTGCGAACCCGAGTCCCGCAAGAGGGAGGGGGCGCGCGCCCGGTGTTGCTGCTGCTGCCGCCTGGCGTGTTGGGGGGGGGGGGGGGGGGGGGGTGAGAAAAAGAAAAGATAGAAAAGGGAAGATGGGGCGACCGGCCGTTTTCTCTCTTCCCGGAATAACGCCGTGGCCGAAATAACCGCCTCCAAGGTCTTCAGCGCTCGAAAATAACCGCGCGGTTTCTCCCTTTCCCGTTTCCTCCTCCTCTAGTCTTTTCTCCGCCCACGGCCTCCTTCTCGTGCGTGTGCTGCTGCTGCTGCTGACTTATTTCTACGCGCTTCTTGCTGTGATAGAAAGTAAGGTAAGCAGGCACTTTAGCGCGCGCGATCTTTAAACACACTGAGCGCGCGCGCTGTCTCAAAACAAACCGGTGCCCCAAATTGCAACCGGCCGCCGGAAATTGGGGAGGCCTCCGAAAAAGAACAGCGCCGCGCTGAAGAAGAGGTGCATAACCCATCCCTGCTGGTTGGCGGCGGCTGTTTGTAGGGGGGCGTCGTCACGAGCGCCCGGGGCGGCAAGGCCGCTCTGTGAAGGTCTCCGATCCCTCCCCCTCCCCCCTCCCCTTTTTTTTTTCTTTTGCGGGTGCATGGTTGCGGCGCCCTGAGTGGGGAATGAGAAATTGAAGAGTTTCGCGCCCAACGAGTCGCGCCAAGTCCTGACAAGCGCGTTTCGTATACAAATTGCCGAAAGACCATCAAGATGCTGCCGTGAAACTGTCTTCGGGCCACGCCTCTTTACTGGGCTCCTGTGTGCACAAGGGCCGCAGCGCGGTGGGCTGAAGAGTCAAGGCAGAGCTGGGGGCGCTATGGCGGATGCTTTCCTGGTACGGATATGGAGAGAGGTTCAGCGGTTCATGTACCCCTGCCCTGAACGTGTGTTTGTTTATCCTGTACACCAGTGTGGACGCTGAGCGCAGTGTCCCATCTTCAGCTGTCATTCTTAAAGTTTGCTAGCGCCTGCGTTGTGTTCTTCGGTGTTTTAAGCGCGATTTCGGATTGATTAAATTGAATAGCGCGAGGTTCAACGTCTGCCGAATAAGCGTCAAACGATGGCTGAGGATAGATTCAGTGAGGTCTAAAAAAGGAAGCTGCTGCAGATAGGTGCGATTTCAGCTTACACGCCGGAGGACCCACAGCTTGCCGATACCGCCAACCAGTGTGGCCCGAGGCTGCAGGGGATTTTGAGCGCAACTAACACCCCTCTAGAGGACTGGCTGAGTAACGCGAGTTGAGAGAGCGAAAGTAGTGGTCGGAAACGCCTCCAGGCCCGACCTAAAGTCTGCTTTGCTACTCGACCGTGCTGGGTAGGAAGGAGGAGGGCCGAGTGTGATGAGGGTGATGCTTTTAACGAGCTCCGCTACCAGCTCCCTTCAGCGCGGAGGTGCGTCGCTAACGGGAGTATGTCCTTGAACACGACTTAGTACACGGGTGCCTACACGGGCGTTGACCATTCGTCAGTTCTAACCCGGAGTCGAGTCACTCTGCCCCTGCCGGCGACGCGTGCTTCGGACAGTCCTCCTGGCTCCTTCGGGGGTCCAGTCGTGCTGGCAGCTGCGTCGCCGCTGGAAAGAGCGAACGCAGCTGCGCCAAACGACGTCTCGCTCAGCGCTGCTGGGCCTTCGGGAGGGAAAAAACAGAAAACCGAGGGGAGCGATTGAGGGAGGGAGGGAGGGAAGGGGAAAGCGCGGTGGCGCGAGGCAGGAAAGGGCTAGCGCTCGCGCGCACGTCGCCATACAGTCTGCCGCGACTGGCGGCCAGGTGCCTCGGAGAGAGAGAGAGAGGGAGGAGAGAAGTGGGGGAGGCGAGCGGCGCAGAGGCCGACGCTGCGCGTTGCGCCTCCGCGTTGCCGGCGCGTGCGTCGTCCGCGTGCTCTTTCTGCTCCCCTTCTTTTTCCTTTCCCGTCGTTGCGTCGTTGGTCCGTGGCACGCCGACGCACGGCGATAACAAACAGCTCGTGACGTGAGTTGCCTCCTTCCGGCGATGGGAGGTGGCGACGCAAGAGCACTTGCTTGGAGCTGACGGTCTCTCTCTCTCTTTCTCTCTACGCGAAAATGGTGGCGAAAAATTAAAATTGCAAGCATCCTTGGCTTCCAGCTGCTGAACTGACCGTTCGGAGCGACGAGTGAAAAATTCCGGTGAAAAATCCAGCGTGTTTTTTTCATCGTGACCCGATCTTTGCTGCCGCGCTGGCGTCATGGCTGGGAACGTGGACGCTTGCTTCGCCCGTCTGGTGTCAATAATAAGGAACGGGGATCGAATGCGAGGAACCGTTTGGAAAAATGGCTGCCCTTGAAAGCGCCGAACAGTGGTAGAATCGACTTTGTCCAGCACCGAGCCGTTCGCTGGAGAAACGTCAACAGTTTCAAGTCAGCCGTGTCTGGAGACTTTAGTTTCGTCTTTAATTGCCGGTGAAACGATGTGTCTTAGATCATAATCGGTTCACGGATGTCTTTCTCATTAGAAGGCACTTGGAACAGAAATATCGTAACGCACTCTAACCACGAATGCGCCTGTATGCGAGTAAGAAAAGGGAGTAAGCTGTTCTCTATCGCACCCACTTTTATGAATGGGAGGTCGCTAGAATAGATCTTACTCCCATTTTTTACTCCTTTCCGTGAGATGGCGCTTGCAATCTCAAGAGTACCCGTGTTTTGTAATATTTCCAAGGTATTAATTACTTGTCAAGGGCAAGGAAGAAGTGAGAAAGATGTTTTTTTTTTAAATATTCAGTTTGTTGCCACCACCCCCTTTATAAGAGGGCGCTGCTGTTTTCCGTCCACCCACCCGTCTTGTTCGCCAGCGCATTTATTGCTTCGCGACAGCCAGATCGCGCTCGCTATTCTGCATCCGGTTTTGCATTCAGTGCGCTCCTGATTGCAACTTAAACGCAACTACGTCCGTCCCGCATGTTAGCAACGTTTGCACTCCCCCCCCCCCCCCACCCTCACCCCGCCACCGGTCACCGGTTGATGTAAATTCAGCGTAGAGGACCGAGGATAAGGGCGGTGTTGTACGTCCGCGTGGGTCTCTCGTATAAGACGCGCCGTAGTGGCCCCGCGTCGTCGTGCGTTTCTAGTTTATCGCCGCGGCACAAGGGGGCGGCTCTCTCTGCGCGCTTGGAGCCGCTCTGCGCGTGGTAGTATGCGCACGCCCTCTTGCGGCGACGACCGGCCCTCCTTGATGCAGTGAATGGCTAATCGGTCGTCGCGCGCTTCCCAGGGAAGCTGCGGCGGGGTCGGAGACCGAGAGAGTTGGCGTTTTTGCCGCTGCTACCGCGAGGTCTTGCACTTCGGATGGCGACGCTGCGCTTGGAGGACAAATAAAAAAAGATAACAAAGTGGCATAAAAAGAAGGTCGCGCGCGGTCACCGCCGCCTCTGCGTTTCTCGTGCGCGCTGTCAGGGATCGTGACATGCGGAAGAGTTGCTCGCTCAGATTGTGCATTTGCTCGCGCCGCCTTTGCCAGTACGTGCGCGCGGCCCACACAGAACGCGTGCGAAATCGCGCGCGCACAGAGCTTGCTTCCGCTGTCGCTCGGACGGATCTCATCTCGAGCGAGGTCGTCCGCTGGTCGCCCACGGCTTACGCGCCCGGCTTCCTACCGTGCCCGTGTTTGCGGCCGGAATACGAATGCCTTCGCGGGTCCGTGGGCGAGGGTTGGGTTGCGGCGTTGCGAGGGTGCGGAAAAGGGCCGAGTGGGGGCGCGCGCGAGCATGCCTCTGGCTCGGATATCGGAGGGGCATGTACAGCTCGAACCATTGTTAAAGGAAACAGCTCTTTTAGGCTAGCCAATATATCCCAAGGGAGAAGAGCCCCTAAATTTAATCATTTGAAGACCCCCTGTAGAAGAAGCATGGTCCGATCGGGGCCGTGTTTGAAGCTCGATGCAGGAGTGAAAAGAAAAGAAAAATGTTTTGATCGTGTCTCTATACTTCCGCGTCTTGAAACGCTCGTTGTGGGCGTTGTAATAGTTGCACTGGAGGTCAATAAACTAGCTGGGCTACGTGGCGATTTCACTTTCTTCATGAGTAATTGCAATGGCAGGGGCCGGCGGAGAAATGTTGATTTCAAGCTGCGACGGAACCGGCGCAGCTGCGTCTGCGAGGACTCTGCGGCTGTTACTTGTCACAGTGTCTACGTGCGCCACGTTTTGGGGCAGTTTGTGTATGCATGCATGCATTTAGGGCGAGTGACATTTGGAGTGCACGCTATGTTGACGCAGCGAACGTTACGGTCGATGATCCCGAAGGCTCTGCCCGTGTGGTTGCGGTCTCAGTTACATGTCTTGTGTCGTGGGAGAGTCATTGTGCGTTAGTTTGCCTCGGACCTGTCCATTGTGCCAGCAACGTGCGCTGACATCGCGTAGCGCTTGGGCATATTATGCATTTCGCCTGCATCGAAATGCGGCTTTTGCGGCCGGGGGAGATTCGAACCCGCCTCTTTGGTCTCATATCATACGAACGCCATAGTCAAATGTGGCACCCGCTACGGGCAAAACCAGCGCTCCGAGCCGGATGATTCAAACAAACGCTGGCTCTTCAAATATGCATCGCCTTCGTCCTCATTTCGGTGTGCTGTGCCGTTTCGTGACGACAGCTTTTTGCGGCCCCCCTCGCCATCCACTTGGGGCACGGCACGCGGCGCTTGTAGAGCAAGGGTGTGCGTAGTTGCGCGCGTGTACACTGCTGTACGCTCTGCTATAGCACGCGCCAGCGCTCGTAATTTCCGTCGCCCACGTTGTGCGAGTGGTTGGTGCGAGCGGACTCGCATACGCTCGTGCGTGCGTGCGTCCGCGCGCGCGCGCGTGTGTCAGGCGAGAGCTATACCTCCGCGCAGTGCTGCTCGTGGTACTGGTGTCATTTCTTTCTTTCTTTCTTTCTTTCTTTCTTTCTTTCTTTCTTTCTTTCTTTCTTTGATGTTGAGCCGCCAACGCGACGGCGTTGCCGCCGTCATTGCGTGGTGCGTGAGTGACACGGTCGTGTAGAGAGGAGCGCGCTGACGCGACGTCAGGGGCTGGACGGGGACGAAGGCATTCCCGGCTGCGTAGGGTGGCGAGGCGGGCCTGCACCCACGGCTTTCAACCTTAACGAGGGTGGAATGAAGGAAGACAGCAAAATTTCTGTGCTGTGAAGCAGGAATGCCGTAACTATACGAAGGGGGCCGGGTTGCACGTTTGTCGCCGGCACAATAGCCATACACAGCTAGAGCCCCGTATCGCTGCTCTCAAGTGCTGAGCCGGTCGTCATTGGTGCTCGTCCGTTGGTTTATTTTTCCCCCTCCTCTTCGTATCGGGGCTGTAGTGTAGGAGGCGTTGCCCTATGATCCCCCTGAAACACGCTGAAACACGTTCTTTCTCGCTTTTGGGCGCCAGCAGCCTCAGCGGCGACGCGGTTCACCGCCTTCAGATGTTTTTCGCCGCAACCAGCTCATATTTTTGTGACGATGATGCCCCCCCCCCCTCCCCCCAGACACACACACACCGATATTTTTTTAATTATTATTACTACTCACCGCCCATCTGTCCCGCAGCGCTTCGCTCCTTTGGTGGGCGTCCCAGGCCTTCCTCACTGCGCCTACGTATACGCGCTCCGGTGTGGTCCTAGCCCAACAACCGCTTCTTATACATCTACCCATCTCCTCCTAATGGGGCTTGAGAGACGCGTTAGTGGTTATAGTAAGCGCTGGTTACTATAATATTCTGGACCGCGCGCGTGCGTGCGCCACCCACGCGTGTTTTGATGAGGCGCGTGGGTGCGAGTTGCCGCGAATCCCACTGCGGGTGGAGGAGGGGGGGGGGGGGGTGCACCCGTCTTCTTTATCGTGGCCGACGCTGCTTTGCCGGGGCGGTTAATTGCGCCCGTGGGAACGTGTCTGTTGGCGACGCGGACGTCCTTGCCGCTTATGCTAACAACGGCACAAACGCGGTGGGGGCTGTGCTGCGTTGCTGTAGGCAGTTTCTTGGCACTGCGCGCGTCGTCCAGGACATCACGCCTTCCTTCGACCGTGGGGCCGCAGGTTCAGGGGAGAGTCGAGGGTGAGAGGGGATCGCACCGTCTCCGAGGGGCAGCCGTCACTTGCGAACGGGCGCCGATCAGTGGGTGGTATAGGGGTACAAAACTGAGGTGCACGTACGGAGTACTCCTCCAGCACTGGCGCCTCTTGCACGCGTATACTCTTGGCAGAAATTGGGTCAAATATGACTAACTGCACAACTTAAATCCTCGCGATCAACGGTTTACTCGGTGTGGTAGACGAACTGTGGCCTATACGAGTATGCCCTTCGGCTCCCTGAATGGGCGGTGATTGCTCTTTAAGGAAGCTACAGTGATTGCGACAACGTAGTCTGTTAATACCCCGAAGGAGTAACCCCTGCAGCACTTTCCTCACTGGCGTAGGGTGCGGCTCTCTCATTGGGGTAACTGTACGCGTTCTGTGTCTCCAGTGAATGTTCGCGTAGCAGTACTGCAGTAGGGTGCGTAGTTGAAAATTTTGCGTCCGCGTCTCTCAACGAGTGGTACCAGATGGATTGAGCCACTAGGGACACGTCATCATCATCAACAAAAACTGCAGCTGAGCTTATCCTCCCGAGCGTTTTATGTGCTGCTTGCGTGTGTGTGTGTGTGTGTGTGTGTGTGTGTGTGTGTGTGTGTGTGTGTGTGTGTGTGTGTGTGTGTGTGTGTGTGTGTGTGTGTGTGTTATACACATCACGAGGCGTAGCCAAGAAGTTGTGTGCGCGTAGCTCGCAGCAGCAACAACTGCCTCAGCAGCGGCGGCAGCACAGCTGCTGTCGGTCGCGCGTTGCCCACTTGCGTCTTCCGCGGCTGTCAGCGCCGTCGATTGTTCTTGGGAGGGAAAGGCTGTCGTCGTCTTCCCGCAGCTCTCCCGCGCAGCAGCCTCCTGCGTAGTGAGCCTGCGCGCGACGTAGCGACTCAACAGACCGAGCACGCGGCTTTCGCGCGCCTCGCGTTTATATTTGTGTATTTTTTTTTCGGTTTTATTTATCTTCGTCATCCACCCAACCACCTCCGGCCGCCTTGTCTCATCTTGTCGCTGTTGTCACCAGACATCTTTCTCGCGTATGTTTCAACCCCGTTTCTGCCGTTTGCGACGTCGTCTCTGTCTTCTGCTTCATCCGTTCTTGTGTTGTTTTTTTTCTTGAAAGAGAACTTGCGAAAGCGCGGGAATCGCGCGGGCCACGCTGTCTGCAGTTGTCCGCCGCTACGCTAGCGCGCGCGCGCTGTCAAGCTTGCTTTCGCCCCCCATCGCGCGTTCCTCGCGGCGTCGACCTGTGGGAGCAAGCACAACAATGCAAAGACGTTGGAGGACGGTTTTCGCATCTGCTGCAGCTCTCGAGGAAGACGTCGCGGCAAGCTGCTGTGCTGCTGCTGCTGCTGGTGGGCGGGTTTGCTTTCTTTCCATGACGTCTGTCGGTGACGTTCTCTCCTTCTCCGTCCGTGACTGTCTGTCGGTCTCGCAACTCTCCGTGACGTCAGGAGCAAGTCGTGTGTTGGCGGGCTTCTGATGTCACTCGAGCGGCGCATATTTTCGACCAGAAAAAAAAATAATAATTGGTTTTGGGGGAAAGGAAATGGCGCAGTATCTGTCTCATATATCGTTGGACACCTGAACCGCGCCGTAAGAGAAGGGATAAAGGAGGGAGTGAAAGCAGAAAGGAAGAAGAGGTGCCGTAGTGGAGGGCTCCGGAATAATTTCGACCACCCGGGGATCTTTAACGTGCACTGACATCGCACAGCACACGGGCGCCTTAGCGTTTTTCCTCCATAAAAATGCAGCCGCCGCGGTCGGGTTCGAACCCGGCAGAAAAAAAGAAAGGGCATAAATTCACTCGGCCCCCTCGAGTCTGGTGCGTAATAGTGCCTAATCGCCCGCGCCCCACATTAAATCGAACGTAACTAAGTAGGCGGGACACCCTTAAGAGGAAGATAACTAGTGAAAAAAAAAAATGGAAAGAGCGGGTGCGAACAGGGAACGAACAAAAGAAAACAAAGCGGATTCAGCGGGAAGAATTCGTCGCAGCTGCGTTTTAAGAGCGCAGCTGTTTCTTCAGACCAGCTTTTTCGTTCTTCTGGGAGCCGCGTGTTGCGGGCAGAATAATGGCTGTCACCGTGAAGCGCGTGGTGGCCCCCCACTCTGTGCCGTCGTTCCGGCGCTTCCTGGAACTTGACTACAATAACAGCGTTTCTCTTCCTCTAGTAATAGTTAGTTCATGCCGGACGTGCACTCGGCTTAGCGAACGCGACAAACCTGCAGCGCGAGGCGGAAGAAGATTGATCCGTGTTTTCCCCGGTCGTCACTATGGCCTGTAAATCAAGACGTGGACAGGTTTATGCGCGCGTGCGCTCCGCGTCCCGCGTCGCGTCACCGGCCGAGCCACTCGATTGTTCGAGGTTGTGCAGTTAAGTAACGCGTCGCCCCGTGCGTTTCGGTTTTGTGTCAAGTCCGAACGAGTCTATGCTAAGCCGGTCGAGATCCATCTCAGCGGCGTTAGGCTTCGCGACTGTTCTTTTTGAGTCGGAAGTTGAACTCGCTTCCGCGTCACCCCCCCCAACATTCTTAAAAAAAAAAACCATATATTATGGCATATTCATACCTTTACTAGGAACACTTTTTTCGTGCATATTCGTTCATCGAACGTGTAAATATCCGTTTGTTTTGATAGCGCTGTTTTAGCCAAGGTCCCGTGCGATGATGTGATGAGTTTCGGTGGCTCCAGCTGGTGACAAGCATTTGCACTAGGTGGTGCTCTCGGGCCTTTAGCAATGTTTAGCGGTGGCGTAGTTAGTTACTTTCGGTTTCTTTTTTTTTTCTTTAGGCGGGTGGATGTTGGCTTTTCTTTTGTTTGCAGACTTGTTTCTTTCACGTTCGCCTTTGAATGCGTTTCGAGTATTTCGGTCCTCCCACTCCCCGTGTCGTTGTGCGCGTCGACGGAAGGATAGAAGGAAAGGCGAAAGCTGAGAGCAAGTACGAATAGCCGCTGCGCTGTTGAAATGACTCCCGCGTTTTTTTGGCCGGCAGCCCCGTGTTCAGGCCTCGTGTTGAAAGACAGCTGGACGGCCCGGAGCCTGAGTCCTTCTCCTCTTTCGTGGAACTTTCCCGGCTCCCCCTGTGAGAGATAGAGAGAAGAATGGAGCCAAGAGACTTGCTCCATTCCTCGCGCCTGCGTTGACGTCCGATCCAAGTGGTGTAACTTGACACCCGACGGCTGACCTAGCGGATACGTGCAACCACCCGCCCGTGTCTAGCGGAGTGTCAGTGCCAGATAGTCTTTTTTTTTGCATCCTCTGTCTGTCGGCTGCGTCGCCGCTGAGCATGACTTTCTTTACAGCCTGCGTCATCGCTCTATTTCTTTCATCGCGCTATTTTTCTCTCTCTTCTGTCTTGTACTTGGCAAGGTGTTTACTCACTCGCACTCCTGGCGTACTGGTTGTCTCACTAAATGCGCCCAGCGTTATTTGGGCGGGATGCAGATTTCGGTGTGCTTTGATGAACCTCAAGTGGTCGAAATGAGTCCTTTGCAACGGTTTGTCCTGTACAGTGGAACAGACAGTTGGGGTAGGGGGATGCTAGTGTTGTGTGTGAAGGCGAATGCGCTGTTTGACCCCTTTTTCTTCTCCTTCTTCTTCACCCCAGGTATATGGCCCCTTTGGCTTCTACTTCTTTTTCGTCACGATTCGCTACAAAAATGGTGTCGTATCGTATATCGTATCGTATATATGGTAATTAGTCGTGTAAAAAAAAATATTTGGTGCCCGCGTAACAGTCGAGCACAAGGACGTTATTAATTCGTTTCTCTAGATTTTCCAACTTCCCAACAGGACATTGCACGAGAAGAAATTATCAATAATTATTGCTTTACAAATGACAAACATCATGGTATACTGTGCGCTACTACAGAACACTACAAACGACGAGACGAAGAAACATGCAAGTACACATTACGCGCGAACTCACAGCTGTTTAATACGCATGTAACACACGCTTTCTATACAATTTTTAGCGCAGGATGTGTTCGGTTATTCGATCATGCTGGTACACGTGACCCCGCGCCAATATCCGTTTTTGATAGTTTTTTTTCTTTATGGCTGCGTTTTTATGGAGGCGAAACGCTAAGGCGCCCGTGTGCTGTGCGATGTCAGTGCACGTTAAAGATCCCCAGGTGGTCGAAATTATTCCGGAGCCCTACACTACGGCACCTCTTTCTTCTTTCATTCTTCTTTCACTCCCTCCTTTATCCCTTTCCTTACGGCGCGGTTCAGGTGTCCAACGATATATGAGACAGATACTGCGCCATTTCCTTTACCCAAAAAAACCAACCAACCAACCAACCCTCCTTTATCCCTTCCCTTACGGCGCGGTTCAGGTGTCCAACGATATATGAGACAGATACTGCGCCGTTTCCTTTCCCCAAGAACCAATTATTATTATTATTATTATTATTATTATTATTATTATTATTTCTATTAAGGCAATGGAAGGGTCACTCACACACTTTTCAGGATCTGCTTCTAAGATTGCATATGCCTCTTTGTGCCTCTATGTAGTAGCGCGCGTGTATACCGTAATGCAGAACCAACTGGCCCCGGTCTTCGTTTTGCTGACTAACACCATCGAATTATACCGGCACCCGATTCCAGTTTCTAGTCGGCCGTCAGTGCATCGCACGGCTTCTGGTGAACGACGTCATGCAGGAACTCCGGCGCCGCGTCGCCCTGGCTCTTATTTATCCTGGCGCGCGAGCGAGCAGTCCTTTGCGGAGCGGTGTGCCGACGACGACGCCCTCCGCTCTCCTGCCCCCCACCCCCCACCCAAAAAGAAGCACCAGCAAGCAGGTGAGGCAAGAAGTGGCTCCTCAAGACGGCTGGCTCCCTCGCAGGTT
This sequence comes from Amblyomma americanum, assembly GCF_052857255.1. Taxonomy (NCBI): domain Eukaryota; kingdom Metazoa; phylum Arthropoda; class Arachnida; order Ixodida; family Ixodidae; genus Amblyomma; species Amblyomma americanum. The sequence continues at coordinate 29,214,213 of NC_135503.1, forward strand.
CCTTCGCTGGTCGTGGTGGTGGTAGTGGTTTATTTAAATACCATAAAAGGAAGGTAAAAGATTTTGCTAGCCCCGGCATCTGCCATCACGTGCGGCGGCACCTGAGCTGGGGCAGCGGAAAGAAGGATAGCAGGCAGGTGGGAGAAATGAAATAAAAGAGGTGAGGGGACAGAAGAAAGACATGGGGGGAGGTAAATAGTACACTACATAAAATAGATATACACTGCATAAAAACATTAAAAGTGAACACTTCGCTGGTCGTCGCCAAAAGACGAAGGGGGAGACTGTCTCCCCCCTCCTCCGGACGCACCTTTCTCTGCCCCCCGTCCGATGCGCGCGACTCGCCGGCGCCTCGGCGTTTAATAAATCGGGCCCCCGGCTTCGCTGCTGGCGGGAGGCGAGGCCGTTGGGGGGGAGTTGTTGGCCCATGTTCGTTGTCATACCGGCCGGCCGGAGTCCTCCTCGTGGGAGAAAGATGGAGGGTGTAGGCAGCAGAGAGGGAGTCGTAGTTGAGGCAGCGGGTGAGACTTGGCGCGCCGGCGTTTGCTCTCTCGTTCCTATTTTCTCTCCCTCTCCCTCTGTCATGCTCACTCACTCACCCGCTGGCTGTGAACCCGCATATACTGCCAAGGGGACGGTGGCCGCCTCGACGCGTTGCCGCCAGTTTCGGTTCTTATTTTATTTTTTTCCCCCCGGTTACATATTTTGGTTTGTGTTCGTGCTTCTGCTAGCGGCGTCTTGGGGGCTTCTCTCTCTCTCTCCCATGTCGCGCGGCTGTCCCGGGAGCCTCTTTTCTTCGCCCGCCCGCCTTATCGAGAGCGCTGGGGGACGCTTCGCGGAGCGAGCAGCGGGCGTGATAACGCGATGTGTGTTAGATGCCGTGTTATCGGGCGCGTAGTCACTTTGTGGAGCGCTCCTCCTTGCGAACTTGACGGGGGCCTATATTGCTCCCCCCCCCCCCCCCCCCGGCCTCTTCTTCTGGGTAACATAACTGTTACGATGTGACAAACTACTTGGGAGCCGCTGCGACTCGAGTCGTTGTGTGCGAATGAGCGGAAGCGTGTACCGGGCTACCCTTTCACGTCAGGTTGAGGGGCGTTCGTGGAATTTGACAGAAGTGTGCGCGGCAGCTAGCTGCACGTGTAACGGGGATGTGTAAGAATGTGACGAGACAGCGTGTTTGGGCTGCAGCGTCTTACCGGTACGGTGAAAGGGTCTTGTGAAATTGCTGCTGAAAACGTTGTTTCATGTTGGCGAATAGCGCGAAATGTCATGGAGCAGGAGGAACGCGGTCTGCCCGTAAAATCGACGCCGTAAAAAAAAGTCATGAGCCCGGCGAGTTTTCCTTCTCGCAAACGCTTTTGATCCGTGAATGGTGAAGACCTTTGTCCACTATTCTTGGTGACCTGCACGCAAAGTGGAGGATTCGGTGGTACTATAGTCGGGCACAACTCAAGAACGCAGCGGCTTTTCCCCTGTCAAAGGCCCCCCTTCCAGCCAATAGCGTCGGTCGAGTCTCATGACCCACCCTGCCAGCGTGACAATGCAGGGAATGGTGCTGCAATGGAGGGAGGGGACTACCCCGACCATGGAAAGGGGGCACTATCCCCTCTTCCGCCACTCCCTGCACTGCTGCCTTGGCAGTTTCGTGAGAATCGGCCGGCGCCATTGGCTGGAATGGGGTCCTTCTACGGGGAAAAGCCGCTTTGTTCTTGAGTTGTATCCGACTATAGTTGGCCGATGCCGCCGAGTAGGCGGGGAAAGACACCTTGTGCGAAGCAGCAGTCGTTTCTGTTTATCCTTTTTGTTTCTCACGGCAGTGCTTTCGCTCTTGGTCCATCCTAAACTCACTCGGTCGCGCGCTCCTACTCCGAATCCTGTTTTGGCCTAAGCGCATATGCGCGTTGCTCATCTGGGTGGGTGGGACCTTAACCCGCACAAAGAGAGAGGCTTTGCCGAAGAAAAGAGAAGGGACGCCAGGCACCATTCCCCGGCGCGTTTTTCATGCGTGGCGTCGCCGCGTCACGTATGTTTCTTCCTCCTCTGTGTGCAGTATAGCGTACCTGTTGTTGTCATATCCCTCCTTCGTGCACCCGGACGCTGTGCGGCGGCGCGGCGCACATATTTATGAACTTGCGAACGAAGTGTGCGTGTCGCTTCCCCTTTCTCATACTTTCCCATTTCGCAACGCGGCGTGCTTGTGTCTGCGGCGGTCGCTCACGGCGTCGGCGCCGTGTCGGGGGCCGTCGTATGTTACGCGGCGTCCCGACGTTTCGCTGTTTTTTCTGCCCGTCGCGCGTATTTATGCGACGGACGCTTCGCGAAGGCCGCCTCTGCCGCCACCGTTTGTCCCATCCCGCAGCCCGGCAGGCGGGGATCATATTTTGTTCCGGGCGCGCTTTCTCACCGTGTCTCTGGGGGTCCGCTTGACCCCCCCCCCCCCCCCCTCCCTCTCTCTCTCTCTCTCTCTCTCTGAGGCATCGCACAGCGCGAAAGACGGACAAGGAAACGGCGGTACAAGCGGTGACTCGCAGTCTGAACTTTACTGGAATGAATACCAAGTTTTTATATTGCGGACTGCCGCTAATCCGAACTCGTTTAATTCGAATTAACGCTTAATTCGAACTGACTCTTAGTTAACGACCGATTGGGATAAATTTCCGGTTCGATTCGTATTGCTGCGCCGAGCGAGATTCTGATGCTGTGCCCTTGCTAAGTACTGACGAAACATAATCAGAATAAATAACTGCCCTTAATTAAGTAAGCGAAACCAACGCCAACGAAGGGGAAGAGTTCGGAGATGAATTTTCTTCAGCCGCGAAGATTTCAGGAAGGCTCGCTGCTGTTTTAGTAACCATTTGCTTTTTTGTTAGCAACTCCCCAATTTTGTGTCGGGGCGACTACAGTTGCCACCTTGCATGCGATCATAAGTCGTATGTAAGCTTTTATTTTTCATTTTTACGGGGATTTTTACTTGCAGCTCTGGCACCCTATACTATCCTGCGACATCTCAGCTCTCGTTGCTCTCAAACTCCCGTAATTATAATAAACTTAATACTTATGGCAGGTAGTGACAGCTGATCCGGATCATGAGAGGGAAATAATCAGAAGGTTGAGAATGTGGTGGAGTGCATATGGCAAATTCTCGCAGATCATGAGTGGCAGTTTACCAATTTCCCTCAAGAGGAAAGTGTACAACAGCATAATCTTACCGGTACTCACCTACGGGGCAGAAACGTGGAGGCTAACGAGAAGCGTTCAGCTTAAGTTAAGGACAACGCAGCGAGCCATGGAAAGAAAAATGATAGGTGTAACGTTAAGAGATCGGAAGCGGGCAGAGTGGGTGAGGGAACAAACGCGGGTTAATGACATCCTAGTCGAAGTTAAGAGGAAGAAATGGGCTTGGGCGCAGGGCATGTAAGCATAGAAAGTAAGCGTAGCAGGGGCGGCAGAAGGTTAGGTGGGCGGATGAGATTAAAAAGTTTGCAGACAAAGGGTGTATGCAGCTCGCAAAGGACAGGGTTAATTGGAGAGACATGGGAGAGGTCTTTGCCCTGCAGTGGGTGTAGTCAGGCTGATTATGATGATGAAAGTGGAGACACTTCCTTGGGGGCAGCACTGTTTATTTTTGTGTGTTAAACCGTCTAAGCTTATATTCGCGCGGCCGATTCCTGAAGGGCGAGGAGGAGGTTATGAAGCGGTGGTGTCAGAACGAAACGGTTTAACTAATACTATACGACATTACTATTAAAATGAGGTACAACGCGATTTGAACGGACGAGGATAGAATAAGTCGCCAGCTTGTTCTTGTGCTTGTCTGTTTAGAAATGGAAAGCCGCGTATGTACGCTTGGCCTAAACACTCCCGAGAAAAATTGAATTTCAAATTTTGCCCCGGCGATGGCCTTATTGTCGCTGTCGTAGGTGTAGCACCCGCCACCTCCGGCAAGCGAGCTCAGCTCTGGGGACACATGCAGCAGAGGAAGATTTATAACACGATGCCGCGTGTTCGGTTTCCTTTTTTTTTTTTTAATGCTGCGCAGTACTGGCTGCGTGGGATTTTCTATTCCTGCCTGCTGCTGTAATGTTCGCAGAAGAATAAGAGGACACGAAAAGCAAAAAACACGCGCAACTATATGTATATATAAAAAAAAATTCGTGGACGATGTAATGCTTGACTCGGATAGCGCTTCCTCGCGGATTCGTCGCTCTGTTTGCTGCTGCTGGCGGTTTGTCCTGCGGCTGCGGGCTCAGCGTGGCGCAGCCGTTTCCCTAGCATAGTGCTGCGGAGACATTCCTTCTGTATCTCTTGTTTTTAAATGTATAAAGAGTAGAGGCGGAGGACGAATAGGCAGAGAGAGAGAGAGAGGCCGTTGAGATGCGAGAAGACGGGATGCGTCCGCCCGTAAATCGTCCTTGTCGCCTGACGTATTTACGGCCTCCTCTTGGTCGCTCGCTGCTCGACGGAACCCCGCCCGCGTCCACCTTGTACGGGTCTGGGTCTTCAACCTCGCGCGCTGAGGAAGAGGACTATATCGAGACGAAATCTTCGCCGGTCTCCGGGAGGGGATGCCGCTGCTGCGATCGGCCACGTGTTTTGAATGGCCCGGGTGAAATGAAGCAATGATGCGAAGCGGATAATACTATGCGCCAACTCTCCAAACAGGCCGTTGGAGATGTGTCTCGGATGCGCTGGAATATCGGGCGTTGTCTTTAGGAGCACCGCTGTTTGTAATATACGTGCACGTATGTACTCCTCAGCGTCGTCGCTGTGAAATGATGAGGGAGGAGGAGTGGTGTTTATGCAGGCGTGGGCAGTATGACAGGGAACAAAGTTCGAGCATTCATTTATTGATTACTCCGTTATTATGTGCGAGAAACGCCGCTTTAACGCGGTAGCGTTACAGGCCCCGTTACGCAGAAAATCCGGCGTCGGTGTCGTCGGTGTTGTCGCAGCACCCTAAACTGAAGGTAGTAAACTTTCTTCCAGAGGACAGCTCATTCCCTTTTTACTCCCATATAGGTGCATTCGTGTTTACGGTGTATCGATACAGGCCAGCTTGTATTTGTCCTCAGTGTCCCCTTACGGCTAATTTTAACTAATTTTAAGTTTAACCTTCAAGCGGAGTAGTAGTAGTAGTAAGTGTTTAATCAAAAAATATAATAAAAAGGAAGTTAAAAGATTTTTGCTCACCCCGGCATCTGCCATCACTGCATCGGCGGCACATGAGCTGGGGCAGTGGAAATAAAGGATAGGAGGCAGTATGAAGAAGAGAAACGAAAGAGGTGAGGGGATAGCAAGAAAGGACATAGGGAGTAGTCATATTTACACTATTTACAGAGTCCAAATAAAGTTGTCCAGGTCTTGCGCGCGTATTTTTTTTTTTTGCTTTTCGGGATGAGGCAGTTGGCGTAGCCCCTCGCGTCGTGTTATTCTGTCGCTCTTTGCGTCTCCCTCGTGATTGAGCCCCGGCCGAGTAACGGACCTGGTTGTCGCGCCACGTTGGCGCTTGTCAAGCGGCCCGCATTATGTGACGCGCGCTCATCTCCCGTCTCGCGAGCCGGGTTCAGCGGAAGTGATTGATGGGGGCCACTGGTTGTTTGTCTCTTTTCCGCGTGCCCTATCGGACGCAGGTTTTTTTTTTTTATTGCGTCTTCGTGACTCCTCGTGCTTGTTGGTGAATGTGCGCAGTTTTCTTCGCCGTGCAAGCTCAGCCATCGTGAGGGGCCGGCAGTCGTCTTCGTAATTCTGGCATGCAGGCACCTCTAAAGCATCGAATGAAAGATATTTTGGGCAACTTATTAGCTCCGGAAATGAAAAAGAAAATCAGGTCAAATTCGTTGAGAAATTGTATCGTTCGCTCTAACGCCACGAGGACGGTTGTGCTGATGTTTTTTATGCTTCGAAATCGCGGGAACTTCCCACGCATGCACTCGTTCGTGCTCTCAGCGATTCAATGCGATGATTTTGCCCTCACCTGTTGGTTTTGCAACGTGGCTGTTGAAATATTGGATTATTTTGGCGAGAGTGGGCTCTCGAGAAATATGTTGGGAAATTCGATCTGACGCGGTGATTAGTCAATGTTCTACGATGATTCAATGTTCACGTGCGCGCCGCGAAATTAATTGAATCGAATTGTTAGCTCCATCGCGTACGCTGCCCATGCAGGATGTATTGCAGACCTATAAAGGCACCGTGAAGCGGGTCTTTGACGCCAGCCTACCCTTGCATCTGAAACCAGTTCTCTCAACCACTGGCAGTACTGGTCGATTGAACGTAGTTCTGAATATAGGGGAATTTTCTGCGTGTGGGGACATTATGCAGACTGTGGCCTTGGAGTCAGCAATGTTGGGGCAGCGTGGTACTATACGTTGTGCTGGTCAAGAACACGTCGTCGTTTCTTTTTCATTCTTTTTTAACGCGGTGATTTCTGTGGCACCGAATCAGGTATTGAATAGCTCTGATTTTTTTTTGTGGTCTTCGTCATTTTTGTGCAACTCCGCTCCCATCGTGTAATTTTGAATAAATAAATAAATATATTCTCTTCCCCCTTGTCGTTCAGGGAAGACGATTAATGGTGTCACTCAATTTTTTCTGGCGCCCAGCGCAGTCAGCGACGGGCGGCGAAGAATGGAGAGAGAGAGAGAGAGTTACAGGAAAATGTAGAAGTTAGTTGAGCAAAGCAGCTTAGCTTTAGTCCTCCATTAAATATTATATACGGCGTTTTTGAATCCTTCGACAGACACCGTATCCTCATATAATATGCGGCGTTTTTGAACCGTTCGACAGACACCGTATCCTCACATAATATGCGGCGTTTTTTAACCGTTCGACAGACACCGTATCCTCATATAATATACGGCGTTTTTGAACCGTTGGACAGACACCGTATCCTCGTATAATATACCGCGTTTTTGAACCGTTGGACAGACACCGTATCCTCATATAATATACGGCGTTTTTGAACCGTTCGACAGACACCGTGTCCTGATATAATATACGGAGTTTTTGAACCGTTCGACAGACACCGTATCCTCACCCGACAGTTTTGCGAGGCCGTCACTTTGTGGCCTGTTCCGCGGGTTGTCGCTCGCAAACCGTGCACAATTAAGTTGCCTGCGCACTCACCTTCGATCACGACCCGTGTCGCCCAAGATGATGAAGGAGCGCGCTAATTGGCGGTCCCGAGCGACATTTGTTAATAGCGCGCGCGCCGATATATATGTCACTTGCAAACGACCTTTTATTTTTTTTTTTTGGCGTCGAACAAAAAGGCGCGTTTCGCTCGTTCCAGGTTTTCCCAAGAGATGCGCCCTTTGTTGGGGAGCGTGTTTTGACAGCTGCATGCATTCGTTTCAGTGCCGAGGAGGATGGGGTGTGCGCGACGTTTATTCTGTCATACTAAACGCGCTTCCGATTTCTCGTACACATATCTTCTCTCCCGCTCAGTCCGCCAGCGTGTGTCTGCTTTCGTGCGCCGAGGGTGGTGCCGCACATGGAACGCGCGAAGAAACGAATTCGCGTAAACAGGCAGTCGTTCTAGTTTAACGAGTGTATTGTGTTCATTTTACATTTCTTGCACCTTCCTCCACGTCTCGGGGAAGCTGATTTATAGCGCAGCCGCGGGCGATATCGCGCTGCGTTTCAGTTCGTGGCCGCCGAGGCGTGCGTGCAACGATATGAGGCAACGTCGTTTTAATGGCGCGTTGTCTGTGCTCTGCCGTGACTTGGGAGTTCCTTCTCCGCGCGTACCGCACGAAATGCGTATGCCGGCCGGCCGGCCGCTACACTGTACTGCTCCCTGCTGCGAATGCGTTTTTTTTTTTCTCCTACGTGGCGTGCATGCCTCGTGCATTGAAAACGACAGTCGCTGGTCTTTCGCGTACACGCACGCACAAACACGATTAGCGTCTCGTTCGATCTGAATCACGTCCGGGGCGTGAGCGGGGACCCACCGCGGCGGCAGATAGGGCCGCCCCGAGCGGCGTCCGAAACGAGCTCGAGATAACGAGCCCGCGGACGCGGTGGCGCGCTTTTTTAAAGCCCGGGTGTGTGCGTACGCCGAGGGCAGTTTGTCACGGGCTCGGCGGGATTGGTCCGACCCCCGCGAGACGTGCTCGCTTCGTTTCCGGCCAAACTGGGTGACTTGGAGTCTTTGCGCGCAAGGCGGGAAGTTGAAAAGGCGTGTTGAGGAGTACCGATCTGGTCCGCATACTCGAGCCAGGTCGGCGTCGGGACTTGCTGTTTCCGCCGGATGGGTGCGTAGGACGTGACGTCGTGTTGCTGCGCAATAGCATTTCTACTGTGCACGAGCAGGGCATCGTCGTTGGATTGTGTGGACTTGCTGTCTTGGCGGGGGCTGCGAGCCGTTTTGTTAACCATATGCGCTACGCGGCAATATTAACAGGTTACACGGTACATCGTAAAAGGGGTGCCAGTACAGCGCATCATCCTGTATTTCCTACTCCATTTGCCTGTGTAAACCGCTGTTAACAATTAGCCGACCCTGGAGTAGCTAGCTAGTTGTCCCGGCTTCATCATCCACATGCCCGTTTCAGCGTGCCTTTTCCGCCACTCAAAAGATATATACCGTCATTCCCGCAGGGCGCGCATGTATACGAGATCAGCTGGCGTGTTTAGAATCGTCGAGTGGTGCGCTCACTGCGGTCGCTGTCCTTGGGTTTGGTTCGCACCGACTGGCGCTCTTCCCTCCTCCCTTTCCTCCGCTTCGAAGCGTGTGCGCACTCATCAGCTATGCATATCACTCTATCGCTGAATTGATAATAAGACAAAACGAAAGAGTCGGTTTACTCCCGCGCGCGCGCTCGACCGCCCGGCGAATATAGCCCGGGCCGCTCACGATAGCGAAGCGCAGCCCTTGCCTTCTGCTATCGTCGGTCGGTGCAGTGGTTCGAGAGAAAAAAAAAGCATTAAACAGAAACTGTTCCCTTCTGGCTAACCAACCTGTGCACTATCGTAAGTACCCTCAGTAACATGTGCTCGTTAGAAAAAAAAAATTGAAGCTGCGTTGTGCGCGCTGGAGTGCTGCTCGCTCTCTCTTCCATTTCTTCCTCCACCGGGATCGAAAGAATTGGCTGGCATTGCTTGCTGCCTGCTCGTCAAGACTGAGGAACGTGCGGCGGTCGGGTCGGCTGGAACCGGAAGCGCGCCTCGTCCCAGTCGGAGGGAGGTGGTGGCGAGGAGGCCGCTCGCAGTCTCCCCGCTCTCTCTCCCTCTCCCCCTCACTCTCTCTCTGCGGTGCTCGACCTTGCCTCCGCGCGATGCCAGGGGCCAGCGCCCCTGCCGGCGACGGCGCTCTCTCCGTAATCGGTACGCAGCGGGTGCCGTGCGGGTGCGCAATATGCATTCGACCCCCCCTTACACGCGCATCCACCACCGTCCTCGCTTTGTCTTCACCCCTTTACGACCCTTCACCGTCCCGGGGTGCGTAGAGTAGCAGGCTTTGAGCTGCGTCTGCCCAACCTCTCAGCACTTCCGGTCGAGCATCTCTCCGCTGTTGTCACACTGGTTCCCACTTCGAGTGCGCGGGAGAAAAAGAATTTGCGTTGCCGCGCTCACGTTGAGCAGGAGCGGCGGCGGTGTGTGCGTCCTGCCACCTCTGGATCATTAGGGCACTTTAGCGCAGCGTTTTACCGCGCGCGCCCCCTACCGTACAGCGCTACCGCCAGCCCTCCCAACTGCGCATGCGCAGACGGCAGGCGCGTGATACACCCGCCCGCGCTCGCTGTAGTCGTGCGTGCTGCTGCTCTCAGCGGAGCGAAACAGGCCGGCGTCGCCGTCCACTTGAGGTGCATTAACGGGGCTTCCGGCGGCCGAGAAAGCAGCACTTCTGGGCATCTGCTTCTCTTCCGACCGCGGGCCGGACTTGTGCGTGCGTATTTGCGCACATACACGCGACGCGCGCACACACTGTCATTGTTATGGGACGTCGCTATGCCAGCGATGCGCCCCCCCCCCCCCTTCTTTTTCCCTCTGCCATATCGCAGAGCCTCGTAGGGCCCCTTTCTGCTACTCTTTGCGCCCATCGCGTGCCTCTCTTTCTCTCGTCGGGGTATTGCATACGCAAGTAGCGAGCGCCTCCATGGCTCATTGGGCCGCCGAAAAGTTTTACGCTGCGGACTTAGCTGCTCTTATATGAGCCACCGCCGTCCTGGACTAGGGACGCTCTTTCAGTCAATCAATCAACCAATCAATAAATCAATCAATCAATCAATCGTTCATTTCACGTCGAGATCGATTAAAGTTGACTGCATTTCCATCCCTGCTTCAGGTTTGCTCTTTGTGCGGACGGGGACGTTTCGGGTCGTCGAAAAACACCAGGTCCGTCGTCCCACTGATCTGCTTCCGTACATGTGTACCGACATTGCGATGTCGATTAATTCCTCCTTATTTTCCACTTCCTTTGCGTGAATTCTTCGAGCTGTGCCCGTTGCGCAGTTAGCGTGTGCTTGAAAGCGGTTCTCAGACGTCTGTTCCTACAAAAAGAGAGAAGGATGGAAAAGAAACTAACAGCCACTGGAAGTATGGCTGTGGAGGAGGGGGGGGGGGGCGAGTCTTGTTAGCGAGAGAAGCGTTCCCCATCTGATAGCGCGTACGCTTTGCGTGTACGCGTTAATCGAAGCGTGAATCGCTGGTGCGCGTCGCGTACTTAGTAGCAGGCGCTACACAGCGCTCCTCCACTCGGGCGTGACTTGGATCGAAGCTGCTCACGAAGCGATCGATATTTCATCGGCGTCTTTAGGGATGACTTAGCACCGTGCCCCCCTCCTCCTCTCTCCGCACGTTTCGCGCGTGCTCACTGAGGAGGAAGGCATTTTCCTATAGCCTCTTCGCTTATGTACCTTTCGTATCCGAGGTCCGGGGCTTTTGTTACGGAACATTTCATGTTTTTATTATTATTATTATTCTCCCATCTTGTATCTATCGGCACCGAGCGTGGGGCGTGGCCACTTAAGCGTCGTACGGGGCCTGTAAGCATCGCCGCGTGCAGTGTTCTTATCAAATGTCTTTCGCGGCGCGCCGAAGGTGTATAAAACGTGCGGAGGGAGTGAAAAAAAACACACAAACAGATAAAGCGACTGTGCATTGCTGCCAGGCCGGCGGAAATAGCGTATACGCGCTGAGCGGTCAACTCCCACCGCCTATCCTTGCTTGCTCGCTCGTTTCACCGGCCCGTTTTTTTTTGTTTCTTTTCACGCAGCGTCTTAACGGGCGCTACTTGTTTTATCGGCGCATATATTTTTCTTTTGCCACGGCTTCTCTTTTTATCATATTCTTTTTATCTGCCACATTCGGCAACTTGTTTCTTTCACCTTTCTATCATTCCCCCGTGACCCGCGCTCTCTCTCAGTCGCTTATGAACCCTGTTCTTTTTTTTTTTTGTTGTTCGTCTGCTAGTTTCGTTCCTCAGCGTTCACCTCCTGTCCGTTGCGGCGTAGCGGCGGATATGCGTAGGCTTTCCGAGGCCGGCCCAGCCAGACTGCCTGGCTCTCCCGGGCCTTCTATCAGTGTGAGCGCGCGCGCTCATGTCTGTGCCTCGGGCGCGTCGTAAGTGTATACATGGTGTACGCGGGATTTTCCGTTGGTGAACGTGCATTAAGAAAAGCGGATGGGAATACGTGCGCCGCGAGCGTGATTTTTATCTCTTCTTCAATAGCCCCCCCCCCCCCCCTCTTTTGGAATCACTCCTTTTTATTTATCTCTCTCTCCCTCTCTCTGTCTCCCCTTTTCATATCTGCGTACTCGTTTTAATATTCCGTCTCTGCGCATGCACTGCACGCATCACGACGGAGGGTATGTATATATATCAGGTGGGCGTGCGGTGCTTCTTTGAAGTCTTCCGTCTCCACGGTCTCCACGCTACGTAATGTGCGAGTGCGACTTCCGGCGCTTTGCAAAGAGTAATGAATAAAAAAAATTGAAAAAAAAGAAAAAAAGTCTCGAGCTCGCCGATAAACGCAGACGCGTACCCTTGGAGCTTCGTCAGGTAGTTGCGAAGTGGTTACACGACGCCCTACCGGCGAGCACAAGTAGTTAGTGCGCGCGCGCTGCCTTGCTTCGCCTCGCTGTTTATTCCGCGTATGCGTGTGCGACATGCGAGAGGCGTCGTCCGTCCTTTGCTCTTTGCAGCTCGGGTTTCGCCGTCATGCCGTGAAGTGGCTGGCGCGTTAAATTACAACGCGGATAACGGCGGGCGTGTTCACTACTCGCAATGAATGCGCGTTTGCGATCGCTTACAGTGCGTTGGTGGCGAACGGGGGAGGTCGTTTTTTTTTTTTTTTTCAGCGAGATCGCCTCCATTACAGGAATTCGGTTGACATGTCATATACCAGTCAAACAACACCCCGGGAGCTGTCTTCAGACAGCCCCTCTGAAACTCGTTCATAGGGCTGAGCCGGAACTCGCATGCAAGGCGGGATGCGACTCCTCTTGTACGAATCGAATGGAGCTCCGCACATGTGCTTTCATCTTCTAATTTCGGATCGTGGAAGAGCAGAATGACCCGCGTCTTCCGGAAGTCGCCCTGCGATGCTCACCTTGCGTCGCAGTCGCGCGTTTACGTTATGGCGTGTCGCCTCCGTCGCGTATCGATAGCATCGATGCCAGTGTCGTGCAGGTAGGCGGCTCCAGGTTGCCCCCTGAGCGCGCGTTCAGCCTTCGCTGATCCGTGGCTATTGCACTCGCTTACAAGTTTTATAGCTTTCTGTTTACCGTCAGATACCGGATTAGTGTTGAATAAGAAAATTCCCGAGTGGTGTAGCCAGGTTCCGTCTACTGCGCCCGGTTGTCTCGCGCTGTCTTCCGCACGTCGCTCACTGTGACGAAGGGGAGAGGAGGAACTCGTACCTGTTTGTGTCCGTTGCGTTTTTATTTCAAGACTGAAAACGGCGCGAAAAACGGGAAAACGGGGCAAGTCTTGAATCATGAACGAACTGGCCCAACCATTTGTTTCGTCTTCCCACCTCGCGCGCCGTGTCCGCTTGGCGACCGCCGATGCCTCGTTGGCGGCGAGGGCCATTCGCGGAAACCGCGGCGGAAAGCGCTTTCACGATGTCCATTTGCCAACCGACCCTCCCTCCCTTGCCTCCTTCTCCGCCGCCTCTAAAGGAAGGGAAGGGGAGAGAAGGCTGTGTGTGTGTGTGGAATGGGCTCCCATTTGCGCGCGGCCCGTTCATGGGGGTGTTATCTCTTCTCCGCCCCCCCCCTTCTTCTTTGGCTCGGTGCTGTTGCTAAGCGCGGAGCCGTGTAGCGCGCGCTGGCCGGACCTGCGAGGCTTGTTATTCATTCATTTGTTGATGCAACCGTCGGCGGTACAGGGGAGGAAGGTTGGCCCTTTCTTTCTTATTGTTAGGCTTCCGTTTTTTTTTTCGCTGTCCTGCTGTGACTGCGAAGGCCCATACTTCGACTCCTTTCAGCGGGTCTGTTGCTTGCCGTGTGTGGCAACGCGATAAACGCCCGGCCGGTCGAGGATGTGGCGTGCGTAGTTCGCAATCGTAGTTCGCAATCGACAGTCTCCTCTTTTTTTTTTTCTTACTCAGTTGCTTTCTTCCAGTTCGGCTGGGTTGGGACAGTGAGTCTTGTTGTCCATATTGCATGGGCGGGAATCGCGGGTGCGATATGGTGGCCTAATTTCGCCTCCACTTTTTTAATTCTCGGTCCGGGCGGTTGGGGACGCCTCTCGATATATGCAAACGCCCTGCGCTCTGGACAGCACCCGTTTTATTTCCCAACCTTCGAGCGAACCTCCGCGCGATAAGGTGTGTGGATCTGCGGGGCGGTGCCGCCGGGCTCGCTTTAGTCCGAGTGCCGCGAGCGTTCAAGGCCTCAAAATACTTGGCGCGTTAAGGTCACACTTGGTGTTATCAAAGGGCTTTCTCCGCCCCTTTATTACCACACGCCTAGCGACGAGCTCGCCCCTTCCCTACCTGACGAATGAGCTAAGGTGTCAGTGCATTTATAACGTCCCGAAGCCAATATTATGGAGTTTTAGCACAGCGCAGACGACCTAGCGTCGACGGATTCGTCATCATCATCAGCCTGACTACGCCCGCTGCAGGGCAAATGCTTCTTCCATGTCTCTCCAATTAACCCTGTCCTTTGCCAGCTGAATCCACCCTTTGCCTGCAAACTTCTTTTCATCCGCCCACCTAACCTTCTGCCGCCCCCTGCTACGCTTGCCTTCTCTTGGAATCCACTCCGTTACCCTTAAGGACCAGTGGCTATCTTCGCCTTCGCACTGTCGACGCATTATCGGATGCCTGTACTGTTTATGCGCAGTGCAAGGCGTGCATACCCACGTGGTCACTGCGTGAGTGCGGTACGGGGACCCTTAAAATCCGGCAGACGGCTACGCCAGTGTACTTCTAGCTCCGATGTGCTAAAGTTCTCTATTATTGGCTACGCCGTGCTGGAGGACTCCTGGTCAGGGTGTGATGCACAGAACTCTCGGAGCCGCCGTTTCGTCCCCGTCGAAACGCGACCCCATTCGTCTATCCTGCGCGTTCGAGACGCCCGGCTCCCATCGTCGGGTTGCGTGCACCGCGTAGTAGTTGCGCAATCTGGGCGCGCGCCCGCACTTATCCGCCGGTGACCGCGGTGCGGATCGATAGCCCTTGGCCCAAGCCGGTGGAGACGTGCGCGCATTTTCGCGCGTCTGTATGCGTTGTGCGACGGCCCCCGGCGGGGGTGAACCGCGAAGCGAGATCGTTCAAAGCGCGGCGGCTGCAGCAGCCCGTCGTGTCCGCTCCATTGAACGGCGTGGCGTGCTGGTCATTTCTTCCTTTCCTTTCCTCATTTCGTTCTTCGTCGCTTTCTGGTGGTTCTTCGCGTGCCGCCGTAGTTTCGCAACGGGCGTTGTGCGAGCCGAGCCATTGGAACAATAATCGGCCACATATTTCATCGGTTTCGCCATGGCTTCGCTCCATGGCGTGCTCCGGCGCAGTGTCCGTCTTTGGCGCGGCGCTTCTCGACGATCGTTTCGCGCCGTGTACGATGGAAGCGGCTCGTTCTGTTGCGCTGATTGCAGTGCCTTGTACTTACGTAACCACCAGCACCGCCATTGCTGTCTTAGCAACATGCCCCGCACGCACTGACCAGCTATTGCGGGCGGCCGTCGAAGTGAGGCGCTGCAACCCTGGTGGCGTTATTGCGGCCTGCAAAACAAATAAACAGCCGGGCTGAAGACGGGAAGTGTCCTAAAATTTTTTTCAAGAACACAGTTCGTAAACTGTCCATAGACAGGCTGTACGTAGGCAGTCTAATGGCTTTGTTTTTTTTCTTCTCAATTTAAAGTGGACTGTCCATAAACAGCCTATTGAAGTTTATATAAAGACCGCCTATTGAAAGCTTGTAGACTGGCCATAGTCGACTGGCTATATCGATGTCTGTAGACAGAGTATGGACTATATATATATAGTAAGGCTAGCCTCCCATGAAAGAGAGAGAAAACCTTGTTTTGAATCGAAAGGTCCGGGACGCGGTGGGTGCAGGATTGGCGGACGCGACGCGCCGTTCTACACAATGGCGGTGCTTTCATAGCTTCGCGGTTCACGAAGCTCCTGCCTCTTTGCCGTCTGCCGGCGTGCATGGTTCCGGAATGTCACTAGAGGGGTTTCATCCAGCAGCGTCCAAGTGTCCTTCGGACCGAGTCTTTGGAAAAGCGGAACCGCCGCGCTTTTAAAAAAAGGCGGTGTAGCTTCTCCCGCCACTGTTGCGCCCGCTCTGCGATGAGGCTCGTCTTCCCATGTTATGCAGATCCCCCTCCCCCCATTTTTCCCTCTATTTCCATATATTTGTTTAGTTCTTGTTTTTTTTTGCGTTTCTTTCTGTCGGGCGCTGGCGCCGCCTGTTGTGACGCGAGCTCCGCTTCTGTGTAGCGTTTCTTTGACAGGGCGACTGACACTCCGTGCGTTGTAAAAGGAGAAGCGAGAGCGGCGGAGAAGGAGACGCTGCTGCTGCACGCGTTTCGCTTTGGGCGCCGTTTTTTTTTTTCCTCTTCTTTTTCTCAGCCCACTTTCCTCTCCGCTGTCGCCGTGGCTGATGGCTCGGTCGGAGAACCGGGCTTGTGACAACCTCTGGGGCTCTTTTGCGAGGAGGCGAGTGCGCGCTGCGATCGGGCACTCAGTGGACGTTGTCCTCCCGTGCTGTGTCGCCGGAGTGTTTGTGCATGTTTGGCATCGGGCGCTGGTCTTCCAGCTTGCTTCTTTCGGGGCCTTTTTCGGCCGGTGACCTTTCGTATTGAGCGGTCCGTGCGCAGGCGTCGCGGCCAATGTGTCACGATCTTAATTTCTTCCGCAGAAAGAGCGGAAATGGAGACGCTCGCCTTACTACAATTTCTTTAGACACTCTACAGTGTGTCCATAGACTTCTGTCCATAAAATTTCTAAACTGCCTGCGGAAAAATCCTAGAGAATGGTCTACAGGCAATACAAATCCTATAGACACTCAATAGATTTATGGCCATACAGTTTTAGCAGACTTTTGTCTATAGAATTCTTATAGACTATTTATAGACAAAAAGAAGTATCTGCAGGAAGGCAATAAAGTCTACAAAACGTTTATAGGCTCTCTATAGACCATTTTATAAGCGTCCCGTGTAACTAGCGTGCATGGTGCAGTGACGCGTTGGCTTTGCGTGGTGATCCGTTTGCGTGCATGGACGGTTATCCGTATAACCTCTGCGTCCACTTTGGTGGCCTGTAGGCATTCGGAAGCACACTAAGCTCAGCATGTGTGAAATTTAGACGCATCTATTAGTCCCTTGTGGCACTTGTCGTTTCCGGCTTATTGTGCGTCGCTGGGCATATTCTGCTTAATAATAATAATTGGTTTTTTGGGGAAAGGAAATGGCGCAGTATCTGTCTCATATATCTTTGGACACCTGAACCGCGCCGTAAGGGAAGGTATAAAGGAGGGAGTGAAAGAAGAAAGGAAGAGAGAGGTGCCGTAGTGGAGGGCTCCGGAATAATTTCGACCACCTGGGGATCTTTAACGTGCACTGACATCGCACAGCACACGGGCGCCTTAGCGTTTTTCCTCCATAAAAACGCAGCCACCGCGGTCGGGTTCGAGCCCGGGAACTCCGGATCAGTAGTCGAGCGCCCTAACCACTGAGCCACCGCGGCGGGGCATATTCTGCTTCGAGCTTGATCTTTCTCGAGAACTTGCCGAACATTATTCGCTCCTTTTTGCTTGTTCGGGTTGATCGAGCTCTCTCTCTCTTTCGTGTCTACATAAATGAGAGGCCCTCGTCGAGCCTGAAGTCCGGTTCCCGCTGCGCCGTGCAGGATCGACCCGCTGTGTCGTCCAGTGTCCAGTCGCCGTGCGGGTGTGCCGCAGAGCATAGCACCGGCTCGTGGGCAGTGCAGTCTCTGCCCTGTACCATTCCTTTTCCTCCATGTTCTCTCTCCTTTTATTTTTTGCACCGCTTGCTCCTCTCTCTGCGCCTCCTCGAGTTGGATGGACACATGTATTACTCGAACCCGCATGCAGCGACCGGCGACGCCGCGCGCTCCATCACCCCGTGGAGGTGTGGCGGCGAGACGTCTATCTCTGGCGGAGGCGCGCTAATCTGGCGAGGCCTCGTCCGGCTTGGAGGTGTCGGCACGACGGGGCGCCAAATTTAAGACGGGGAGTCGCTTCCGTCGAGGCTCACTGTGTGCTTTTATTTTTTTTTAGCGTGGACATCACTTCTGGGTGATTCGGCGGCGTGTACCCGGATAATATGAATGCGGACTGCATACTTCCGTTTCATTTTTTTACCCGCGGGAGGAGTGGTTGTCGTTCGCGAGCTAAGGGTTCGGTGGCTGTTGATTGGGTTCGTAGACCCGTAGCACCGTCGGAGGCGTGTGTGTGTTTTCTTTTTAGCATTTGTCCTTTCAATAGCTGAGCTGGTTGGTGCATTCTGCGACAGTGGAGGAGACAGTATCGCGAAGGTGCCCTTACAAAGAAATTTTTAGACAGTCTATAGACTGTCCATAGACTTCGGTCTATAAAATTTGTAGCTTCTCTATAGACAATCCCTAGAGAGGTCTATAGGCAATGCATATCCCGTAGACAGTCTATATACACTCTATAGATTTATGGCCACACACTTTTAGTAGACTTTTGTCTGTAGCCACGACTGCGAATAGACAAAAAGCAATATCTGTAAGAAGTAAATAAGAGTCCGTAAGAAGTCTATAGACAGTATTTTTGGAGCATCGTCCCCCATCGTTTTGTCTCTTTTTTTTTGTCTGTTTCGCCGCTGCAATGTCCACAAGGATGGTTAAGTCTGGCCTTTCGGTTTTCTCCGTATTTGTCTTTCATCGTGCTTAAAAAGCTTCTGCTTATCTAACTCGCTTTTGCGCCTAGACGCTCGGAGAGACTGACTGCGCTGAATCGATGGAAGGTTTATACCTTGCGCGCAAAAAAAAAAGACTGTAACAAGGGAGTAATTAGTCGTGCCACCCACCCAAACGCAGCCATAAGGCTACAACAGGAAGCTATACAGCTTCCACAGAAACTTCGTAGTTGAAGAAAAATTCGTCCTGGTCCGGGGTTCGAACCTGGGACCACCGCCTCACCGGGGCAGTAGCTTATGTCAACTGAACCGGTATGGCTAGCATACGGTAGGGCGAGAGCGAATCGATCAGTAACACGAAGTGGGAACGATGTATACGTCAGATGTCTGTCTGTTCCACGAGAGCAATCAATCCACGTTGTCGACGCCCGACAATGCTTTCTTGTGAGTTAGATCCGCGCGCGCTGATCGCGTCTCTCCTGTCTGTTGTCGAAAGTGATCTTTTGCGGTATGCTTCTACCTCTTGTGACAATATACGCGAGAGCCGGGGGTGATCCCGTGCGACGCTCGGCGAGGTCGCAGAAAGCCCTCTTTTGCACGTTGTGCGGCTGTCTTCGGTCCCGCAATGCTGCGCGTGCCTCCTCTGGCATGGGCATATATATCATTGCTGCACCGAACAGATTTTCTGTCTATAGAGCGCATCCTTCCCCGACACCCTTTTGGGTGGTACGGGGAACCCATTTTTCAAGCGCGCTCCGTCGCCTCCTCTTCTCCGAAGACGTTCGAACGCGCTGTCTCCTCTCGCCGGGGAAGCGTGTGAGAGATGGAGATGTCGACGAAACGGACGCCCGAGATTCTCGCGTTCCCTTGCTTGTAGAATTTCCCGTCTCACAAGACGCATGCAGCGTAGGGCCTCTATTAACGGAGTTGTTTCGCGCGATTAGATTCGTCCGTGATTTGATTGGCTGGCGGCGCCCGCGCTTGGCGGCTCTTCGGCTGACGTGATTGGCCACTTTTTTTTTTTTTTTGCGGGCGCTGTCCGCTTATACATCCTAAACTCATCGTAAGTGGCAGAGAGATTCCGTTCGTCTGGCTCCTGGAGTCGCTGAATGTTTGTCCGATAGAGCTCTAGATCTCGCAGCACTGCACGTAATAGCGGCGAGAAAGCGGCGACGTGGAGGATGTGGAAGAGGAAATGAGCTGGAGACCGGCGCGCGAGCGCTTGCGGTAGGCGTTTTATCGGCTCTTCGCCCACCGCGCTTAACGGCGCCGCGGACAGGCCGGATGCATGTAAACGCTGCTGCTGCCGGAGCGCTGTTCCGCCTCCGTGGTGATCGATGGCCGCTGCGCGAGCATCGGATGGCGTTATGAACCGCGTACGATTGTCTCTCGTCTTTCTCTACGCGTGATGGGGAGGCGGCGGCGGGGGAGCTAGAGGCGGCGATACAGTCCGCGCCCTGCCCGCCTACGCTTCTAGACACGTCGCTGTTTCTCATTGCCTGTCTGCTCCTTTCACCCAGCTTAGCCTGACGTATAGTCGTCGTGCGCTTTCGCGGCGCGGCTCATTGGATGGTGTGGGGGTCGATTCGCGCTTTCATCTTTGCGCCAATCGGGAGGTCGCCCTCTGAGAACTCTTCGATTTATTCTCGCCACTACCATCGCCACCCGTTTGTTTTTCGTAGACCCAGCGGTGTGGCGGCGGTATTTTAATATTTTGACGTGCAGGTTGTGTGAATGCGTTTGCAGCGTGCGCGTCTAAAACGGGTGTGTTGTCGATTGCGCGGGAAGAAAAGTGAGAGGCGTAACGCGGCGCTGTGCGAATTTTGTGCGAGAAGCTCTCCTCTCGCGGAGGTCGCGCAGTATGGTGCTTTCATCTAACGCTCGAGACTTTGTTTTGAGAGTAATGTGGTTATCCTTCGGGACTCAGTCAAATCACGTTCTTCGCGTTGTATGAACGACACGCCTGATCAAAATAGCATAAACGGCGAGTACAGAGGCAGCATGAGATGTGTGATGAACAAAGTGGTTTTCATATACGGGGTGCCGTGCTTTCTGCCCCCCCCCCCCCCCCCCCCCCCCCCCCAATCGCTCGCTTATCGTTACTGGGAAAGCTTATTCCGCGAGGCGTCAACTGCGAGATGCAGCTTGCAGATAACGTCGGAGGAGCCATGCGCTGTTGCAATCCCTCCATACTCCGCCCCGATCTCCTCGCACAGGCAGGCAGGCACTGGCATTATAACGTTCGCATTGAGGTGGCCGACGACGAGGCAGAAAACTCGTGGGCGTGAAACGCCACGAACCATTGAGCGGCGCGCGTGTCTCGATGCGTGTTTGCGCGCCGAGAGCTGCGCGCGGGCTCTTTCTTCTTCTTTCCTCCCTTCCTGTTATTCGCCTTCTTGGAAATAGCCGTCCACGCGCCGGGCGTAATGGGTGCGCGTAGAAGAGGCCATTATCTCTCGCTTATGGAGTGTGCGTGCGTACGTGCTTGCGTCTGCGTGTCTCGCAAGGATTTCTCGCAGGGATGAAGAAAGCGAAAGAAGAAAGACCGTTGTGTCTGTCTGCGGGGACCTGGAGTCTGTCTGGTGTCCACTCTCTCTCTCTCTGAATCTTTGTATATGAAAGCGGGCCGCGAACAAACCTCACTACTTTTCCTTTCTTTCTAGCTTTTTTTTTTTCTGGTTTCCTGTGTCATCAGGCGCTGCAGTAGTATGCGCTGGACCGGTGGTTGTTGGTCACACGTTACATGGACGCGCTCGCTCGGTGATCACCGGTGGTCTCCGTGCGCTTACTACGCGGCTCGGGGCGCGATCGTTTGATGTCCTACCCCCCCCCCCCCCCCCCCCCCCCCCCGTTCTTTCCTTCCTCGACGTTTCCGTCGTCTCACCGCGCAGTCGTAATAATAACGGCCGCGCGTTGTTCATCGTCACCGAGTTTTCCTTTGTGGTCTTGGCGCGCGTTTGCGTCGTTTGCCGGACTTTCTTTTACTACTGCACCGGTGGTGTCCTCTTGCTTTTCGTTTCTTTTTGTTTCCCTGTGGTGTGGCGGCGCTGCGGCTCAAGGTTGCGTTTTTTGTGTAGCCGCTGTCTTCCTGTGTGCGAGCGTCTTGTCGAGAGCGAGAAGGATAAAGGAAAAGAAGGAAGGGAGAGAGAGAGATGATACTGAAATGTAGGGAACGTTGCGCGGTGCGCAACGCAGTCAGTGGTGATACGTAATTCG
Source organism: Amblyomma americanum (assembly GCF_052857255.1). Taxonomy (NCBI): domain Eukaryota; kingdom Metazoa; phylum Arthropoda; class Arachnida; order Ixodida; family Ixodidae; genus Amblyomma; species Amblyomma americanum. The sequence continues at coordinate 29,235,730 of NC_135503.1, forward strand.
TGATTTAACTCTTGAGCCAATGTTGCGCGGCGACCCTGGAGGGTGAGGAAAGAAATGAAACGCTCTTCGCATTTCCTAGAAGCCGTTTCTTTTTCCCCCTCTCTCTCTTTTCGAAGTGATGTGTAGTGCGCATGTTTGCACAACGAATGATGGCTTTGCTTTGTTCCGTGATGCGTTTTTTTTTTTAATATGGCTGCAAGAGGGGAGGCGGTGCAGGCTCTCTGCAACTAAAAGGCGCTGTTGCTTCCCCTTCGACGATAAGGTTGCTCCGTGTTTGCGGTGCGTGACGCAAATCGTGTACGCGATTGCCCGGTTTGCGGTGACGTAGAAGCGTTTTCTGGCCTCGAAGAAAGCCTCTATACGCTTCTCGCCGTATTTTTTTTTTTTGTTTCCATGTTTAGATGCTGTCTCGCAGTGCTGCCACGAATGGTTTCGTAACGCCACTGCACTCCCCAAGTCCGGCCCGGGCGACAGACTCCGCTCTCGAGTGCATTCGTTTTTTTTTTTTGTTCAGACGCACACGGGGCAAGCCAGACGACCTAGTCTCCGCGCTGTCTCCGATACAAGATTCGAGTCATTTTTCTTTTATCTTTCCTTTTCTTTTTATTCTGTCGGTGCGGTGTGCTCGTTATCTCGCGCTACGATTTCGTGAGGCAGATTGGCGTGCGGTCAGTCGAGCAGTGAGAGGTCGCGGCTACGACGCCGTCCCCGCCGATTGCTACTGGGCGCGCCTTCGACAGATTCGAGCAGCAAGGCGTTGATCGGCGAGCTCTTTCTTTCGTGCGTTCGTTTGTTTCTTGTTCTTTTCACTAAAAGCGCAGGTCGCGAGATTGGAGCTATCGTTGACCGCCTCTTGTGAAGGTCGGGAAGGACGTCCCCGTTTTCGCTGATCTGCGGTCGGCGGGGTCTCGCATGTCGGGAGGCGCCAATTAGCTTCGCCTCGGGCTGCGCACTTCGTACACGATTAGCGCGGACTTCGCGCAAGTGGGCAGGCTCATGGGCCACATTCAGCTAGAGGCTTGGCGTTCTTCAGAAATTTATTTTCCGAATGTGGGCGCAGATGCCAAGTGTGAATGGGAGGAACTCGAAAGTTAGCGTTCAAGAACCGAAGTTACCAAAGTTATGTTTACTGGGTTATGCGGAGGTACAGTACTTCAAAAAAAAAAAATCAGCATTGCTGTCACTTGTGGCTGCATGTTTGCTTATTATTTATTCATTGTGCACGTCCGCGGGAGCCGCAGTATTCAAGTCGAATCAAATTGAATTTCATTCTAGGAACCTCTCATCGTTTTCAGGTCCAGCTTTCCCGGGCAAAGATTGGAAAATTGCAAGACAGTGTTATGGGAATATTGAAGATAATGATCCATTATTCTCATATTTAGCAAAATATTTATTTTTAAATGTTTCCAGCGATCGCATCGAATAGTTAGGACTGCCGTAGAAAACCAGTGGGCAACGCCTTTGACGATAGCAAAAACGTGAATAATAAAAAAAAAGTCCGTCGGGCGATCTGCGGATATATTGATTGTTATAGTGAAACGTTACATTATATGAAAAAGAAATCATCCATTAATGGTTTACAGCTCAAATATGATTTTGTCCAGAATTGCTGGGTATGTGAGGGTAATGGAAGAAACAGTAGTAAACGCACTCGGAATTAATCTTGTACCCCCACATGTATCCTGTACCTGCACGTGATAGCGCACTTTCAGTGCAATATTCGCGTATCGCCAATGCGCTCACCCTCGCCTCTTCCAGGCGCCCCGAGCAAATGCCGGCGGGTACCATCATCGGGGCTCCTAAGAGCGGCCGTCGCGGGCAGTTCGGGGCGCGTCCAATCTCCGAATAGCATCGGCCGTCCGGCTGCCTGTTGCACGAAGGAAGCGGCATCTCACCGGGCCGGATCGGCGCGCATAGTTCTCCTGCTTCCTCCCCCTCGCCCCACCGCGGCCAGTACGCACTTGCATGCATCGCTCGGAAATTACCATCGCGCGCCATTATGCACGCTGTGCGCTGGAGGCATTCGAGCGTGCTACGACTGGGCAGCAGCACCGGGGGGATGAGGAGCAAGCCGGTTCGCGATTTAAGCTGGAGGAAAGGGAAGGGAGGGGCAGCACCTTCGTTGATCGCTTTCGGTTCACTTCGTTTAATTCTTTTATTTTTATACGGGAAGCAGGAGTCGCAATTAAAAGCGGACGAGCAGGTTGTGTAGGGAAATGACGTGCTCGCCGGATGGTCCGGGGCAGCGGCGGAACGGAGCGCATTAGAGAAGGGGGGGGGGGGGGGGCATTTTAGGGTAGGGCAGCTTAGCTGTCCTCATCGGAGGCGTCGGACGCCAAGATCACTTGGCCTGATATGGAGCGCGCCGTGATGGATCCTGGCCTTAACGAAGTGTGCTCCCCTTCTTCGCCTCCTTCTTCGGTGCTTAGATCTGCGTTCACCTCGTAGGCCGGTCCGCACCTTCAGTTGAGTTGAAGAGGAACGGGGAAGAGGGGTTGAGGGCGAGCGAAAGCGACGGTAATGCCGGGGCGTTGATGATGATCGCTGCGACGACGATGTTAGGCCTGATGGCATGCTTGCGAAAGCTGGGAGGAAACGAAAAAATAGAGAGGGAGGGGGATGAGGGGGGGGGGGGGCTCTTGGTCTTTCCTAGCTTTTAATCCTTGATGCTCTTCCTTCTATTTCATTTTTTTTCGTCTCTTCGGCGGAATTATTACGAAGCTCCGCTCTCGTTCTTCGCTCGATCTTTTCCTCCTGCCTTCCCTCTCCCGCAAGGCGTACAACCTTCTTTCATTTTTCTGTCTATTCCGCCCCTTCATGTTCGCCTTTCTGCTCGTGGTCCTATATGGTAGCCGGACCGACGCCACAATTCATTAGGCGCCCGCATGTCTAACGAAGGCGCGCGCTATTAGTTCCCCTAGTCGTGCGCGCGTTCACCTTCCCTGCGCTTACCCCCCCCCCCCCCCCCCTCCGCCCTTTCTTGGTACCCCTCTTTCGGCGGCTGTGATCGAGCGGGCGAGGAGAGGCGGACCCACGTGATATAATTTTCGTCTCTTTTTTTTTTGCCGCAATGTTGGGCCGACGATCTTTGCTGCTTGGTGGAACAAAGTGCGCTAACTAAGCCCTCGTTGATGACCCTCTTCGAGGCTTCGCGTCGGCGGAGCGGCAAGTCCTCCTTCGCTAACGGCGAGAATGTAAAGAAGTGTAAAAAAAATATGAACGCACAGGAATTGGGGCTCTAACGCGCGAAGTTGACGATAAATGATGTTAGCGAGGGAATGTGAGAAAAAAGAGCAGTATAGCGAAGGGAGCGGGCGGGACGGACGGACGGGGGGGGGGGGGGGGGGGGGGGGGGCAGGTGCTCGCCGCCGCTAAGACAAAAGGACCGCTCAGCCGCCTGCTGTGCACGCAGTAGTGCTCTTCAGCCCCGCGCCGCCCCTCGTTCAACGGGGAGGAGATTCGTTGCGACCAAACGATGTGCGAAGAAGCGCGGCTGTGCTCTGTGTTGTGCTCCGCGGAGGCGCGCCCGCCCGTGGAGGGCGCCAGACGGCGTGCAACGGAGGAGGGTGATGAGGGTGAGGGGGGCTGCATTCGTATTTTCGTTTTCGGGGAAGACCTCCATTTATCGTCTTGTCGAGGCGGGCCTGTTGCGGCGCTACACGCGATGGAGAGCGCTTTCCTTCGCTACGTTTGGGCACATGGACTTGTGCGCCATGCCCGCGAGAGGGCGTCTTTGGGACTTCGTGCCGTCCCTCTTGCCCGCTCGCCGAGGATAGACGGCTGCTGAACAGATGACGTCCCCGTCGCTGCTGCTGCCCGCCACTCGGGAAGGAGGACTCGCGCAGAAGCGGGAATGTGCTGCGCAAGTGTGTGTTACGTTCGAAGTTCAGCTTCTCTGTGCGCGCGCTTTCTTTTGGAGCAGCGCGATCGACGGGACAGCGGGCTGAACCAAGTCAACGCTGAGACAGGCGACACACACACACACACACACACACACACACACACACACACACACACACACACACACACACACACACACACACACACACACACACACACACACACACACACACACACACACACACACACACACACACACACACACACACACACACAAGCTAAACGGATTCAGACATTGGCTGGAACGCTTTGTTCATACTGCTATTCATCGGTATTCTAGTGGATGGATGGAAACAGCTTTATTAGACGGAAAAAAAAAATCTTCCAGGGTGGTCCCATACTGGTGCTCGAGTCCACGGGCTTGAGCTTCACATAAAGACCGATCCACCGGCCATTTCTGGCCGGCCGGCTGAGCGGTTCGTAAAGTAGCCTCCCAGGAAGAATGAGTGGGATTGGGGATGGCGGGTACTGCCTCTGGGGAAGGACATTCCCGAAGGTAGTGGAAAAGGGTGGATTTGGGCACGCCACATGTGTTACAGTGAGGGGGGAAGCTGTCCAGTATTCGAGTGTGAATAGTCAGCGAAATGAGCAGGTTCTCTGCCTTTTTACCAATAGCTGAATAGGATACTTTCGCGGTGGCAGAGAGTGGCAGTCAGAGTGTCATGCAGGAGCGCATGGTAGCGGGCACTGTCGTGGTGGGTGTGATACATACTGTTCCAGCGGTCACTTGCACGCCACGGTGAGGACCGCTGTATGTCAGGGGGTGATTTTTATTATTCGTTTTCACATTTTGCGGAGCAGCAATTCGGTGCCAGGTCTGCTGCCGCACGATGCTTGCCGCTGTCGCAAACCGTGACGCAGTTTTAAGAATATTTAGGCGAGTAGCCGCCGCTCGGTCCCGTGAACAAACACATCGTGCGTGCCTTAGGCAAGAACTAAAGATAGAAGAAGAGTTCATTCTCGTGCGCACCGCGTTACGCACACGACTGCAGCGCACTCTCCTCGCGGACGTGTCGGACGGAGGCCAGCAGCGGCGTTTTATCGCCTCCGAGGAGGCCTCCCATCGCCGTTCGAGTTCGAGTCGCCGGTCACTGAGCTCTTATGCGCTTCTATCAGCCGTCGTTTTGTAACGTCCCCCCTCCTTTCTCGCCGATGGCTCCACTTTTCGGCCCTACTGTTCTCGTTGGTGCTGCGTGTGTTGTTCTCATTCGCACCCTCATCGCCCTACACTTTACCCTCTCCCTTCGCTCCCGGTGCGTCGTGAGGGGCTTCCGCGCCGAAGGCGAGGCTGCCGCGTATGTGCGCAATGTGGCCGTTTATTTTCACGCCCCCTCCTTTCCCATCTTTCTTCTCTCGTTCCTCCTCCCCTACGTTACCGTCGTTTTGTTTCTGAGGCTCGCAGAACTAAATGCGATGGCTTGCCCGCCTGCGCGCTCTTTCCCCTCCCCAGATGAGGTGGTAAGGTCTCTCGCGCAGGCGAGAGGGAAGGTGGAGGAGGAGGGAGGACTGCTCTGGACCGTCAGTCTCACAGTGCTGGAGGCCAAGTAGATTGCAGGCTGCCTCCCGCTTCCTTCTCATCCTGGAAGCTTCCAGGGCGTCTTGCCCTTCGCTCATACATCGTAACCTTTCCCTCTTTCTTTTCCTAGCTCGCTTTGTAGTTGAGAAGCGACTTTACTGCCCCCCCCCCCCCCCCTTTCCGATTTCTGCTGGCTCCGGTGCTTTGTTCGAAGAGCGACACTTCCGATACAGAGGCGTGGGCAACCCCGGCTGCTGGATTATGGCGGCCGGATCGCCGTCGTGTCCTGAATGATGTGACGGCGCGTATGCTGGAGCAGAGCCGATCTCTCTTGGCAGCTCGTGCAATTTGCGCTCGTGTTCAGGTCCGTCTGCGTCCGATGGCGTTAGAGACGATGGCGATTTGCTCACCACGGTGACCGCCTTTTGTATTGTGCGCACGATGATTTGGCGCGACAAACTTTTGGGAATAAACAAAGGAAAAGAAAACTTTCCTTTTGTCCCGTAGAGGGGCGAAAGCGGCAGCGGTAGATGTAGTGTCGCCCCCCCCCCCCTCCCCCATTTTTTAAGAAGGCTCACAGTCAGGGCGACCATGTTAATTGGTCAGAAAGTGATCAGTTGGTCGTAAAGTGGTGGCGTAATCGAGTCTGCAGTAACGACTCTGTACTATGGCCTCTTTTGCTGCTTCGACGACGACGCCGTAAAATTCCGCAAAGCCTGCCTGATTTAGCTGTACTAAAGAACAGACAAATCAACCGAAAAGCAGCTCTGTGACATGCATTCGATTCGGGCCGGCGAAGACTCCTGGGGCAGTCTATTTTCTTCATTTTTTCCTTTTGTGCGCATAGCGTGGCTTTATTCGAGTGGAAGGAACGTGACGCATTCACTCGCGTCGCCAGTGCGGAGGTAGTACATGCGGCGAGCATTCATCCTCCTGGCGTGTTACGTATGGAGCAGAGAGAGCGTCGTGCTTACGGGAATTCTGTAGGGATGCCGCGCACGCGCGCTTACTGCGGCGTTCTTACGTGATCCGCACTTCGATCCGAGTGGTTGGGAGGAGATCTAGTTGCGAGAGAGGAGGGAGCGAAGGGCGTGCTATGACACATTGGCCACGGTTTCGAGGCTATCGACGGAGGACAAACGGGGCAGTGATGTTACTGTAATGAAAGCGCAGTGGCTGGATCTATAAATAGTGAAATCTTCAGTGGTGTTCTCTGGGTTACGTACAAGTGCTAAGCCCGTACTGGAACGATAAAGTGATTCAGTGCTCAAGTAGACGATGTCAACGCTGTGGTGTGTGCGCACCTGCGAGAAGATTTGGTGTCTCAGGCCTCCGGGCTCGCAGAACATACGGTGGAGGTGCCGGGTGTCGATATCCGTACCTCTCGCGATATCTTGATTTTATAAGGTACAGTAAAAATGGGTTCTTGCTTTCAAAAATTACTCTTGCTCGATGTGTACCGCGGAGACTGTACCCTGCAGCATCTGCGGAAGAGATGCTACGCAAGCAGGTTCGGCGCTCTTATGATTTTTATCAATGCCAGGTAATAAATTGCGTAAAACAAAGTGTGTTCCTCGAGGTAATTCCACTGCTTTGGAAGGGCAGGCTGATGCTGATGGGACGCAGTAATTTGTAATCCGAATCACTGTCCCCCCCCCCCCCCCCCCACACACACACACACACAAAGTAGTAGGTACGTACTTTATTACGCTTAAAAAGCAGTTTAGCCAGGTACTGCGGAGTACCTTATAAAGTAGGCCTCCGGTCTCGTGTGCGGGAGATTTTGCAGATAAACACGCCAGATTCTTCCTTCTTTCCCTTTTTTGTTTGTTCCTCTCTCTCTCGTCGGCGGGGTGTGCTGGACTGTGTCCCCGCGCCTGCTCTGCCCGAGAGGATTACGGTCCTTTTTATAGAGCGCGCCACTTCAGAAGAAGGCCAATGCGGCACCGCATCGGATCTCGGGCTCCGTGGCGCGCCTGCTAAACTGGGCTTCGGATGCCGTCAGCCCCGTCTTCCTGGCGCTCGAACTCCTTCCTTCTCCTCTTGTCTTTTGTCGCCCCGCGCGCTATTTTATTCTCGGGTGGCGGCGGCGCAGCAGCGTCGCTGCTGTGGCTGCCAGAGGCATCCGCTCCCTTTTGTGTGCGTGTCTACCTGAAATCTGTGTCGTCGAGGTGGTGTACCGGTCCTGGGAGAGAATGAGAATCTTGACGAACCTCCTTCGGTCTCATTTCATTTAATTTTATTACCTTAAAGTCCCACGAGGGGTATACATAAGGGGTGGGTACATATATTTTGGTAAGCATGTTGTAACACAACGAAACATGATTGGTAACATTATTGGCAAGGTTGGATGAGCATGTGATGGCTGCCATGTCTTTGGGTAGGTCGTTCCAGTCTGCTGCAGTACGGGGAAAAAAAAAATGCTGCTGCAAATGTGGTAGTTCGGGCACGAGGTCGCGGACTCTGCGGAACTTGAGCAAAAGTTTTTCGGTCCTCTTAGAGTTCGAATTGTCGGGATTCGACTGTGGCGGTGCAGCACCGGCTGCCCCACCTGTTAATACGCATACTGTTTCGTGGCTGTCTAACACGGGTACATTAAGTGGCCGCTTCTTGTCTGCTTTATCCGGTAGCATTAGCGATGGGCTTTTTGATTTGGCCGTGCTGCTATATCGCCCCAGGGGACCAGTATATAGAGACGCACAAAACGCGCAAGCCGCTTGTCCGACACTTTTGGTCGGCCGAAGATCTCGCGGAGCGCGCACGTTACTTGCTTTGCAGCCTGGAGAAATGCCCCCCTTCTCGGTCATTATCGTGCTGCACATCGGGCGCCCGTGTGTTTATAACGAGCTGAGGCGGGATCGTTGACTGCTCACTGCTTTCCGGCGGCGCTACCTGCGATGATGCTGAGGCCAGAGTAGTACCCGCGTGCCCTTCCATGCCTGGAAGGTCTCTCCATTTACGCTTCTGCCCTGGCGGTCATTACGGCGCTGCCGTACACGGGACGAAGCCGTGCGTCGCGGACAGCCCGGCCCAATTGGCGGAGAGGAGGGGGGGGGGGGTCTCCGAAAAACCCGGTAGGACACTGCACCGAGTCGTTTTCTCTCGTCGTTGAGGCGTGGCTAATCTTCGCCTGGCCTGCTGGAAGTTCGGGTTGCATATTATACGCCGCGCTTCGCGTTTGAAACTGTCGCCCTCCACGTATCTCTTCTCTACGTGACCCCCCTCCCCATCTCTGTGTGTTCCCTCTCCCTTTGCTGCGCGAAAGAGGAAGGCATAATACCCGGCTGTTATGACGGTGCGCGCGCGGCACAGGAAGGGATAGCGATTTCCATATGCATGTCCACGGTGGAGAGTCATTAATTCGCCTGCGCCGACAGAGAAGCTTCTGGCGCGCGCGCCTGCTTTCCCTGAGTGGAAGAGTGTGCCTGCCGACGCCCGAGACGGCCGGCGTTGTTGTAGCGGCGACGAATGAAGGCCGCGAAAGTATCGCGCGCGCCCTGTGAACGATATGGCACGCTGAATGCCGCCACCGTTTATGAAGAGCTGCGCATGCGTGTTGCGTGTTTTGTGTTGGTACTTCGGAGAGTGTACGTTACATGCGCGCCGTGGCTCGTGTCGTCGACCTTTGCGAGTATGCAGATTGAGCGAGTGAACGCGCCGATATTATAGGTTAGGCACAGGCTTGGGGACGGGGTTCGGATGGGAAGCCGTCTGGACGAGCGTTACCCGCATCGAGTGATCGCATGGTCTAGCCGGAATAAGCCTGCACGTAGTTATTTGTGATTACGCTGGGAATCTTTGAACAATAAATCTATGACTGCCCATCAGTGTCTGCGTCGTCACACCGTCTCTACTGCTCGTTCGCGTTGAAAGCGGCGTTTGTTTAGGTTAGTGCACAGTGCGCCAAGACTTTTCCCATAACGCTCATCTGGGTGTGTTCGTCCGTTTGCTGAAGAGACAGTTTCTTCAAAGTTCATCGTGCTATGTTTCGTGGTGTGTGTACAGACGCGATTTGATGCTCGCCCTTGGCCGTTTCTGTCCAGTGGTGTCTTGTGGGGTTTAGTTTCTTCAATAATGGATGTGTACCGACTAGCCCAGCCCATCACTCTTGTACAGTGCATACGTGACCGCACACCAGGAGATGGCGAGCTTTTTTTTTTTTCAGATAGAAAAAAAAATTGAAATAACTATTTTTTAGTATCCGGGATACTGGCGAAAAGGGCACTGAAATGCGTGTCATAGCGCTGCAGCCCCGAAGCTTTAATGCATGCTCAGTGCATCCCCAGAGGAAATTAAACTATACAGCTCGAACAAAACAGGACGATAAGTACTGAACAAGAAGGTTGAAATCTGTGTTGTGGCATTCTTGTTTCTAGACGTGCAGGCGTCCAAAATAAAGAGGGGGAGAGAAGAAATCCGCTTTTCCCTCTCGCGTTTAAGTCAGCCCTGGCCGGGCGTGCGACCTTGGGAAGATAGGAGGAGGCGTGACACAACGGGAGAATTTTAATTGCTTCGCGCGGCGGCGGCGGCTGAGAGCGAAAATTCGTTAGTCTCCGGCGAAAACGAACTTGGCGTGGCAGCTTCTCTAGAGAGAATATTTCCCCGAAATGGGCGCCTATACTCACGAGGCCGCGGGCCGTGTCCGTTCTTACCATACTTTCGCGGTGCTGCCCAATGGATGCGTACAGCCCTGACCTTTCTCCTCTTCCGGCCTATCGACGGTGCAGTCTGTTCCTTTATTTATTGCTCACTGTCTTTACTTTATTATTTTTTCTGGGGGTAGGGTGGGGGTATGGAGTCATCTGCTCTCGTTTCCTTCTCGAACTGTGTTAGGGAGGAACCGTGACGAGAAGAAAAAAAAAAAAGCCTCGAAGAACTGCGTACGCCGTATACGTGTATAAATACGATGGCGCCGTCTCGTTTGATTCGCCTATGGCTGGCAGCCTGCTCTGCTGACTGCCCTTATCGATGAATCTCGCCCCCGGTGTAGTTTTTACGGCGCGGGTCCAAGACCGATCGGCGGCGACTGGACAGGCGGGCAGGCGCGCCTTTCCTGCGGGGCTCCCGCTGCCTCCAGCACGAAAGAGAAAGCTGGGGTTGCCCAGCCGGGCTGTCGGTGAGCGTCCGTGAGGGAGAGTGCGAAGAGAAAAGGCAGCAATAATCCCTAAAACAAAAGCGGATTCGGCACACGCTCCGGAGCCTGCCCGCGCGTCGGCGTCTGGGGAACACCAGCGCCGGCAGCTATGCGATGAGCGAGAAACGGAGAAAAGAGGGCCGCGAACGAGGGGTGGGGACGAACCCCCCTCCATCCTCCCTTCCAGAGGAACTGCGGGTCCCCTCCCCGGCCCGTCTGCCTGGCGCCTCCGAAGAAATGCCGCCGAATATCTTCTGCCGCCTCCTCTGGCTGGTGCCTGTTTGTGCTTGTGAGGAGGAGGGGGTGGTAGAGGAGCAGTTCGCTCCTTCTTTCCTGTTGCGTGCGCTTCATTTTCGCGCTTTTGTTTCACTTTTTATTTTCGCCTGCTGCCTCCCTCCCTGTAACAGAGGGGCTGGCAAAGGCGAGCGCAGGACTTTGCTCGCGCCTTCTTCTTGGTTGCGTCTTTCTCGTTTTCTTTGCCGCCTCCGCGCCCGGCAGAACTGCTTGATTGGGTTGACCGCGGAGGTCACGTGGCTTCTCTTGTCTAGCGCGTACGCACAGACACACGCAGCATTGCGCCGCCGCTGCGGCTGCCACACCACCCGCGGGGAAATCTTCCGCAGCGGCGGCCCGCTGCCCTGCTGCTACAGCGGGCTGCACGCTGCCTCTCCGCTTCTTTTTCCTCTGAAAACATGGCAGCCTCTCTTCCTCTTATTCGCCCCGTGTGTGCCGGCCTCTTCCTCCTCCTCCTCTGCTTCCTCTTCAATCGGCTTCTCACTGCGAGGAGCGAACGGAGCGACGCAACAGCCGCGTAAATCATTGTCGGAGAAACATTTGACAAGTTCCTCCTCGCCACGCTCTCTTGGCTGTTTGCTTTCTGGCGGCTTTCGCTGTTCGCGCTGCCGCTGCAGCCGCGAAGCGAGCGGCACGTGCGTTTGTGTTCTGAGGGGTAGAAAGCGAGCAAGAAATAAAGAGGAGGGGGCGGGCAGCTGCAGGCCTCATCACACCAGCCGGGCGCGGAACGAGGAGAGGTGTGCTCTCCTCCTCGAACGACGAAAAAAAGTTGCCGCTCAGCTTGTTGTTGTAGCCGCTGTGGGCGTTAATGAATTTGCGGAGAGATTAACGAGCGCCGAGAATCGAACGAGAAAGGGAAATACTTGTAGAACGAGGGAACTGGCGATGTGTGTGTGTGTGTGTGTGTGTGTGTGTGTGTGCGCGCGCGCGCTGTGCCCGACGCGAGTTCCTCGTACTGGTCGGCCGAGGTGTGCTGTGGCGCTTTGCTGCACGGTTTCGCGCGGGCGAAGGTCGTCCGGCTTAATCGAGAGGCGTCGATCCATCGCGCGTGCTGCTGTTCGGCCGCCGGAACGTTAGACGTAATAGTTTTGGAACGCAGCGTGCGCTAATGGGATATTCGGGACGGTGGGTCCGGTGCCGTCTTGCTTGCGTTCCTTGCAAAACGTCTGGATATTGGGAAGATACTTGTAGGCCACTTGCAGAGGAGAGTAGCGAGAGATGGGAAATCAAATGTTATGTACGCAGCTTTTCGTTCATTCTTCGCCGGGCTGTGTCCGGAATTTGGACCTCGAGCTCGAACTGCGTGTCGCCGGTCAAACCTGTACTATAACTTGGAGCTGACTTGCAGCTGTGTGAACTGCGGTGCTGCTTGCATCACCGTTCAGGCACGTCACACTCGCCGACACGGCCGGCGGTTGGTCCATTCGCTCCGTTTTCACCCTCCAACTGCTCTCTCTCTCTGAACAGCGACAGTTTCCGGCTGCCGTACGAATGGGTCCTTTATTATGCGCCAGGCGGGCGTATGATTTACGTTGGAAGCGTGCGACGAATTTCCTCTTCGCGGGCGCGCAGGTTAGCATCGCTACTCTGTGCTATTATTATTACTATTACCCCGCCGGCCTCGGCGGTGGACCTCAATGGCCTCCGCGAGCTTTTATGGCGGGGGTGGAGAAGGGTAACCGTTGGGCCTTCTGGTTAGCCGCCTCGCTCGCACTCAACGAGCCGTGAAAAAAGCAGCAGCAGCGGCGTCGTCGCCGTGTGGTGGTTCGTTCCCAGCTGCGGACAATTTTCGTCGGCGGTTGAGCGCTACGTCGTCCTCCTCATGAACGCTATGGGGTCGCTAATACGGCAGCCCTTTGGGCGTGCCGCTCATCAACGCGTGGTGCGTGCGTTTTCTGCTGCTGCAGCCGGCCGCCGACAAAGGGTGTCTGACAGCGCTTCTTTGCTTTCGTGGCGCGTGCGCGTTGAATTAGCGCCGCCGACGGCAGCAGCTTTAACACTCGGTATGCCGCTAACAGAAGAAATGGGCTGAGGCAGGGCATGTAATTGGATGACCCTTTAGGGTTACGGAGTGGATTCCGACCGAGGGAAGGCAAGGATATAGTAGGGGGAGGCTGGGAGTCAGGAGTGCGGGCGAGATTAAGGCTGCCGCAGCTGGGACTGGAAAGGGGTAACCGTTTAATTGAAGGGAAAACAGTGGGCGTAGTCAGGCTGAAGATGGTGTTACCGTAGCCGGTGTGAGTAGTGGATTCGCTCACTCGTCTTGCTTGGTGAGGGTAAGGGGTAGTATTTGTGGCGTGTTGTTCAGCCGTTCTTCTCTGGCCAGATCAGCAGCGTGAGCTCGCGGACAGAGCTTCCTCGTACGCGTGTTTCCTTTCCCGCCTCTTCTAGGCGCATGGTAAGCCAGAAACTGCGTTGACCGGCTGTCTCACTAATCGGAGGAATCCGCGCTTAGTTTGGACAGTTTGCATTTAGGGGAAAGAACAGACGAGTTCGGGACGAAAAGGATAAAAATGAATAGCGGAAGACGAAGTCTGCGTTTTCGCGCGCGCGCGCGCAGCTAGGTCGCGCTCCCGGTCTGCGTTGTCCCGACGGAAGCGGATTCCGACACTCACTACGCGCGATGCCGGCGAAGTGGAGGGTGAGCAGGAAAGGCTGCGGAAGAGAGAAAAAAAAAAGGGCGTCGGCGTGAACCCTGCTGCTCTTGTCAGGCCCATGGGGAACGCCCCCGTGTATTACCCCCCGTGCCTCCCATCTCGGTCTGAAGAAGGGGCGAGCCGGTGGCGTCTTCCACTGCTGCTGCTGCAGAAGTGTCGTGTCTCCGCGTCGCGACCCGCTGCTCCCAGCTCCCGTTGTCTGCCCTCCTCTCCGTTCTTCTGCTTTCTTCCTTCGTGCTGCGCGGCTTCCTTCTTTTGTCGGGGCCGGCTCTCGAAATATCCCCGCTGAGCAGCCAGCAACAGAGCCGCCGCAGCGAGTCCCACAGAAGCGGAGAAAAAGGGAAGCGAGTCTGTCGGGTCGCGCCGCGAGCTTTCTCCCTTCCGTTCTTCTCTTGTCTCCCGTGCGACATGCCGATCCGTCGCCGTCTTCCACCTCCTCCTCCGCATGAGTGAGCGGGAGAGGGAAGAGAAGCCCGAGGGCCCGAACTCTAGGGGCTCGGGCGGCAGCTCCTTCGGTCTGCCTCCCCCTCCCCTGTGTATACTGCGCGTCTGCCTTGTTTTTGCTGCTGCTGCGCGGACGCCTACGCGCAGTCTTGTTATTCCGTCTGCTTCCGCTGCTGTCGCCCTCCTCCATTTCCTCCGTGTCCACGCTTCCCCGTTTCCCCATCGCCTTCCCAATTTTTCTTTCCGGCGCATTCATTCGGTCGGCGTTCCTGTCCGTGATGACCTTTCCCTCTTCTGCGTCGTCGGGAAGAAGCAGACGTGTTGGCTTTCCCTCCTCTCTGTTCCCGCGAATGAGCCTCCTCCTCCTCCCGTGCTCTGTCGCACCCGTCAACAGCGGGCCCCGGGCCGGACGGAGCTCGCCAGCGCGAGGCGAAGACTCCGCGAGTGGCCAGCTGCAGCGTCAGAAGAAGGTCACTTGCGTGTTGCTCTGTCCGTGGACTACTTCTTTCTGCCTGTCTTGTTGGTATTGTGATCGTAGAAAGTAAAGGGGCTTTGACGTCGGTCACCTTCGCCAGTGTGGAAAGGTGAAGTGAGCTTTTGGCGGTATCCTGCAGCTGACGCGTAAGCGCTCCGAAAGACACGACTCCGGGCGCCTTTTTACCGCATGGATAAACAAGCGGCGTTGTTTCGCCCCGCACAACAAATGAACGGAAGAGGCGAAGAGATAACGGGTGTTGGCCGCTTAAGCTCCTTTCTTTCACGGCGTGCTTGGCTCCGTTCATTGGCGGTGTTCTCGGGTGCCCTTGCTTCTTGGTCTTTGTTTCTTGTTTATGCTGCCGCTAGTAGTGAGCCAGGCAGGCGCCTTGCCAGTAAGTCACGCTCGCTGGTGCCTACCGCGAGGTCACGGGTTCGAATCTCAGCCAAGAGAAGAGCTACGCTCGGATGAGTCGAGCTCTCGACCGCCTCGAATACGTACGCGCTGTGGAGTGGACGGCGTTGTTATTCCGCGGTTCGTTCGTCCTGGCGCGCAATACTAATCTCCGTTTCCGTTCTCTTTGGGGAGTGCGTGATTGGCAAAAGGGACGATTGCGCAACACGGCGCCACCGTGCACACCGGCGTGCCGTAGCTACTGCTGTTGCCAAATGGTCTGTTGGCGCAGCAGTGCGCGCCCACCTTTTTTTTTTTTCACAACAACAAGGTCGCCTGTTGCAAAACGCACCTGTGTTCGAGTGTTGCTAGCTTTTCTTGGCGAGCTTAACGCAGCAGCGGTCTTCCGCTTCTTGCCGGCGTTTGGTGTTCCACGGTCTCCGGCGCATCGCCGCGCCAACCACGGCTGCAGCTGCCACGCTAGTTTTATATCCCGGCTTATTATTTTGTCCAAGCCCTTTTTTTTTCGTGTACGTGGTGCATCGCATCTGTTTTTCCTCCTGGCGAGGTTTCGCTTGGCACGAGAGAAATACCTTCTTAATGCACACGCCGCTATCGATCGAGGCGCGTCTTCTATCTGTTATTCTTTCCATCGCGACAACCGATTGAGATCAGCCATAGAAGAACGTTTCGCGTAGGCGCGTACCGCAATGGGCGAGCTTTATTTGCAAAGTGCGTCTCGATGCATGCATGCGTTAGAAATAAAAACGCGATAATAAATGTACCCCCCCCCCCCCCCCCCCCCCGGAAAAACCTTAATCCTTTCGAGCGAAGAACAGCATTTAAATGCGCCTTGAGCTGCTTGAGCGTGCGTGCATTATGTGCGTGTGGGAGGTGGGCGGCAAGGCTATAGGTGTTGGAAGTCGACGCGGAAGAATCGCGCGGTCTTTCTGTTTTCCTCGTTCTTGTTATCTCTCAACTGGCGCGCGTATTTGCCCTGTGGACGTTGGAGACAGCGCCGCCGCTGTTCCGTATCTCCATTGGGTCTGCCTCCCTGGCGCTCCTTATCTGTGGAGCATTGCAGCCCCCTCGTTATCTGCGATGCGGCAGCGCTGAACCGCCAAAGGTCAAACGGCCCGTTGCCTTCCTTCCTTGGCGTTGCGCATACTCGGCCGTTGGGGAGCGCGTTGCACCACATCGTTAACGGGGGAACGGTGTGGGTTGAAGGAAGAATAGACGGTATGTCGAGGCAGGTATGAGAGACGCCCGGCTAAGTATCGACGACGGGATCGCGTGATTGGCTTAAAACAAAAATGGCAGACCGCACGTTCGAAACTTGTTCATTCCAGTTGGACTGAATATAATTGGTTTTGGGGGAAAGGAAATGGCGCAGTATCTGTCTCATATATCTTTGGACACCTGAACCGCGCCGTAAGGGAAGGGATAAAGGAGGGAGTGAAAGAAGAAAGGAAGAAAGGGGTGCCGTAGTGGAGGGCCCCGGAATAATTTCGACCACCTGGGGATCTTTAACGTGCGCTGACATCGCACAGCACACGGGCGCCTTTGCGTTTCGCCTCCATCGAAACGCAGCCGCCGCGGTCGGGTTCGAACCCGGGAACTCCGGATCAGCAGCCGAGCGCCCTAACCACTGAGCCACCGCGGCGGGTTTGGATTGAATCGCGCGCTTTCTCGTTCCCGTTTGCGGTGCCTGCGCCATGGACTTCAAATTGAAGTCGGAAGGTACTCGCTGTCTCGGTGACGGCGTCGCCTTTTGATACTTTGTGACTGATTCGGTACCGCTTTGTCGCGCTAGGCCGACGAATTCAGACCGTGCCAGAGTTGGCCGTTTGCCGATGAATCCGTGAAATGCTGTCGCCTTAACTGGTCATGGCGTGCACTGCGGTCGCGCGTGCTCTTTCTGTACTCGCCGTAAAAGCTGAGATGTCGTCAAGGTCGGTATGCACTCAAAGAAAAAAAAAAGATAAGAACACGGCGTGCACCGTTGTGTGTTTTCGATCTGACGCGGGGCCGAATATCTCTCTCCTCTTCCACTTTATTCCGACTCCCACTCTCTATAGAGTTTGCATTGCATATCAGTCGGCCGGGCGGGCACTTTCTGTTGAGTCCCATCCCGAGCCCTGTCTTCTTCGCGCGTTGGTGTTCGTCGCCGATAGGGACTCGTCCCGCGCATGCCAGTGATGCCGGCGTGTGCGCTATGTGTACCAATGCATTAGCGCGCAGGCATTCTCTTATCGGCGCTCGCTCTCTGGCAGTGGGAGGGGTCAGCTGGGTCGAGAGAGTGGTTGCGGAAAGCGGCGAGGCGCGAAAAAGGTCGTCGGGTGACACCGCCGTACCTTGCCGCCGCGTGCTCCATTCGTGCGTCTCTCTCGCAATAAGGGAGTGATAATAAAAAAAAAAATTGAAAGCTAGGCGGCGTCGTGGGGGTCCTGTCCTTCGCGCCCTTGGTGCTACGCGGGCTGGTTTTTTTTTTAGCGGACGATCGCATCGTAGCCTTGAGTGGGCGCTGCGTCGTGGTTGTCGTCCTCCACCCTCCCTCTCCACAGCCGGTCGCTGTGGTCAGGGAAGGGTGTGGTTGTTCGACGCCTTCGGAATGTTCCGAGAGGCACCTAGTGATTAGACTCGACACGCTTGGCGACACGCTGAAGCCGCGCTCGTTGGGTTGTCGATTGCGCAAACGTGTGTGTGTGTGTGTGTGTGTGTGTGTGTGTGTGTGTGTGTGTGTGTGTGTGTGTGTGTGTGTGTGTGTGTGTGTGTGTGTGTGTGTGTGTGTGTGTGTGTGTGCGCGCGCGCGGGGGGGGTGCTGCTTTTTTGGACGTCATCCTTTTTAGGTGCCTGGTTGCTTTGCTCTCGTTCGCACTTGTGCCGGGGGTGCTTTGTTCTCTTGGCTTTCTGCCTGCGCGGAGCCGTCATATCGCCCGCGGCTCGCGTTTCCTCCCGCTTGCACGCTCTTTGTAACATCAACGCACACACGAGCGAGCATTTTCGTTGAACTTCCTGGTTCGTTTTCATAGGAGGAATGTTCTTCCTTTCTTTCACTGGCGCGCAGAAAAAGGCCGCGTTTAACTGAACCGAACTAACCTAACCATGACGCTCCCCCCGTCCCCGCTTCTATCTAGAGAGCGGGTGAACTGTATACGCTCTTTTAGATGCCCTAACGCTTTCAACCGGCCGAGCAGATTCACAGAGCTCCCGTTATGCTAAAATGATAGGCCTCGTGAGTAAGGGCGGAGGGGCTGAGCTTTGAGATAGGCCGCTGCTATGATCGGTACTCGTGAATCATAGACCCCCCCCCCCCCCCCCCCTCTTTTCCCTGCCCGATTTGTTCCTAGTTTGTGGGCACTTTGGCTAGGACAGCATTCGCTGCCTGGATGCTTGGGGATCGAGAGCATGGCGCACACGGGAGGGATAGAGGGATTGAATTGGTTCCGAGCGGCTGCCCAAATGCGCGTGCGTGCCACGGCGCCCTCCTTGACGGATGATCACGCTCACGTCCGGCGATGCGAGCGCACCGCGTGACCCGTTCGTGCGTCAGCCCCGGCGGCGGCGGCGTGTGCGTGTTGGCCCACTGAGGAAGACGAGAAGGGAGCGCCAGCTGCGCGCAGAGCGCTGCTGTTAAACGCCCATCGCGGAACCGCTTTCGATTCTCTCTGTCCCCCCCCCCCCCCCCCCCCCCCCAATCACTTTACTCAGCTCCTTTCGATACTGCCAGATCGCCAGCTTGGGGCGGGGGGGGGGGGGGGGGGGGGGGGAATGTGGCGGCTTCACGCAATTTGCTGCTCTGGACGAAATACGAAAACAAAAAAAAACGCGTCCGTCTGCGAAAACGCGCCTGGTAATGGCGCTCGCACAGCCCCTTAGCAGGCGACCGTCTCGTTTTTTTTTTTTAATTTATTTTCCCCCATCCTCCTCACGCGCGCCTTTTTGCGTGCCGTTGTGGCTGTCTGGTACAAATATGAGACACATTCTTTTTCCGGAAAACTTCGTGTGGAGGTGGGGTGCAGCGAAGGGTACGGATTGGAACTGGACGTCTGCAAGCTGAATTCTGCACCGGGGATCAACTGGTCCGTTGAGTCACCGACCACATCTATGAGCCTAATTTGCCAAATGAAGTATACTACTACTATTACAGCAGCCTTGTGGGCAGCTGCAGGACGCCTCGTTTTTCGCAAGGTCATGGACGCGCGCGATCTATATATATATCGCCTACGGACGACGCTTTAGCGTGCGCGAGGTGTTTTCTTTGTTTTCCCCTATCTGTTTGCCCTCATTTGTTAACGGCCTTTCCTAGCGGCAGCCGGCTGGGGAAGCGTCCCGCTTTCATCTGCCGGCCGTATAATGAGCGAAATGAACTATAGCTCGCTGCGGTTCGCACCGTTCGTTCCCTTCGTGCTGGCAAACGGGCAGAACCCCCCCCCCCCCCCCCCCCCCGCTCATGGCGAGTAGAAGGGTGTAATCGTTCACAGCACAGAGATCGAGGCTCTGCACGGCGCACGCGTCATGATTCGCAAGCTGAAGGAAGGATGCCAGCCCTCCCGGCGACCAAGGAGAAACGGGAAGAGGTGGGGGGGGGGGGGGGGGGGGATGTCTGCGTCCCTGCGTGCGTATATATAATCTGGCCACGTTCCCGGTTCGTTCCGGTGAATGACGATCTGCTGAGCATTAGGCCAGCAGGGGCGGACTAACACACACACACACACACAGGCCTACTGCGTGCACACGTGGCTGAACGGCACGACCGCAGTACATACACGCGCCGGCATCCTCGCGTACTGCTCGTCCGCGGGCGCAGTTCCGTGCAGCGCCCGAATTCGTCCTCAGGGGCGCTGCTGTCGCGAGCGGTCCGGCAGCAAAAAGCGCGGGGGGCATTTGAAAACCCTGTGATTGCATGGGTAAACGATCTGGTTGCTTTCTGGTCGTTGGTATTCGAGGTGGTCGATGTTAATCTGTCTGGCGTTTCGTGTTCGTAACAGCCCCTGTTAGTGCCGCAGACGATGATCGCGCGGGTGCTGCACAGAAATCGTGGACAGCTGCGGTTATTTTGAGATGGTGCGCGGCCGGCTGGGCTCCCGTTCGAGCCGCAGTTTTTTTTTTTTATCTTCTGCTTCTGAAAGCCTGCTCGTCGCGTAGCACTCGCGTCCTCACGTTTGAACGCTTCTCCGACGTCGTCCCGCCCGTCTTCTGGCGGCGAGCTTGTTTTCGAGAAGAACGCTCTCCTCCTATGCTTATACGCTCTCATCAATAAAAGAGGTCGTTATTTGACCCCATCTGCGCTTGGGTGTGTAATGCCGTGAATTTCCTCTCTTCAACCGCGTGCGTCGGAGTTAGTTGGGCGTCGTATTGTGCGCTCGAGACTGATGAAGTCGTTTGGCCTGGCAAATGTTGCGCTGACAGCCGCAGCTGCAGTAAATAAAAGAAATGTCTTTATTGCTTGTATTTGGGCCAGGAAAAGAAAAACATTGGCGCTTTTATAAGCACAACAGTGTTTCGTTTTTTTTGTGACATCTTTATTAACATTGAAATGTACATTACAGCGCAACGCATCTTCCTGCACGCATGTTTTATCTACACTGTGATGTAGCGTAAATTTCTGCCCCCGCGGTATACATGTTGCTCAACTGAATGACACGTGTGTTTCCCTTAAATGCTCATGACCCATTTGTGTTTTCTTTTGTTTATTCTCTGGTGCAGGGACATAAGCCATAACGAGTTTACTGTGTTGGATGCCAGCAGCCTTCAACACATCACCCACCTGCGACGCCTGTGAGTAAACCGCCACTGATGGGCTCTTGCATTAATTTTTTGATTGTGCGCATTGCTTCCATAAAGTGTAAATAAGGTGCAGAATCTAGTAAGCTAAGCAGTCGGTTTAATTATTGAGATAGCAGTAGTGGAATTCCTTCTCAATTTAATTGGCAGATTCAACTTTGTTAAAAAAAATAGTGGCAAAACACAGCACACTGAGTGGTTAACAGTGACACTCAGTGATATAAAGTGTGCCTTGCAAATCACTGCAGTAAAAGCAGGAGCGCTTAGCTGTATGCCGATAGAGTAAAACTTTTTTGTTCAAGCAGCACTAATGGCCAAAACAACTGTTTCATTTCAGGAAAGTTGCACACAACAAGCTCTCTGCGATCCCAAACCTTGGCTCGCTTGCACATCTAACTGATCTTAACCTGTAAGTTGAAGCCTTTCAAGGTTACTTGAATACCACAGTGACTCGTACTTGTGTAGCTGGCTCTTACAAATTTTTTTCTTCCACTGCAGAGCTCACAATGCCATACCACAGCTCACCAGTGACCTGAAGAAACTCCCTGCTCTGAAAAACCTGGACCTAAGCTTTAACAAGATCACATCCATTCCCAGTGGCATCTTCACAAATCGTTCAAAACTTCAACATTTGTAAGTTCTAGTCATTTCTAGTGATTTCATATGCATGGCCTTACCATTGCCTTGTACAAAGCATGCATTTTGAAATGGCAATTAGGCTATTTGAGTGAAAGGCATTTGATTTATTGATAAAATTGTAGTAGTAGTAGTAGTGACATCAGGGTTTTGGCAGTTCAGCAGTGACCGGGTCCATAATGCATGTTGTTCAGAGAGAACTGTGTTCAAACGTGTTTTCCATTTTTATTTGTGCAGATCACTGAGTTCAAACAAAATTTCAAGTATAGAGAAAGGTGCTCTCAGCAACCTCACCAGTCTGGAGACTTTGCTGCTCAACAGGAATCGCCTCGCCACCATTCCCAAAAACCTGTTCCTGAATCTGAACAACCTGAAACACTTGTGAGTTTTCCACTTGCTCTGCCTACAGTGTGCTAGATTTTTCATTCTGCAGTATTGTGCATGCTGATTTTTTATTGTATTACAATATCATTTGGCACAGGTTTGTCTTTTGCATTTAACAACACTGGTGCTGAGCCAGTTGCTGATGGACTTGTTAGCGCAAAAAAAAAAAAAGTCATCATAGACGAAGAAGACTTTGCTGGGCAGGCACTAACACAAGATATGCGATTTAGAACCCTGAAAGCCTTAGTCAGCTATGTTATGTGTTTTGCATGAATTTTCCTTTTGTGCTTGTGCAAGTATTTTTACTGCAAAAAGCAGTATAATGTGGAACTGTTAGAAGTGCCTTAACTAGAGAGAAGAGAGCACAGTAGGTGATGGTTGGGAATCGAAATTTCATCGTGGCAAAGAGCCCGCGGCATTTGCAAAAAAATCCTGGGTAGCAGATATTCAACAGATATGTGCAAGCATAATGAATTTTCAAACAACTATATCTGCCTAATTGTTAGAATGTGGAGCACTCACCTTCTTCACGCATTATAGCATTACAGTCAATTTTATGTGTAGAGCACCATGCATGGTAACGAGTCAAGCAACTTTCAAGTGCCACTTTTAGTCTATGCGTTATTCCCTAACTTAAACTCAAGTGTGTTCTGCTTACCTTGTAGTCCTCTCATTTAGTTGGGCTTATTTAAAGTCTTTTGAGGGCGCTGGGTGTCCAAGCAAGAGCAACAGCACATGATAAGCTTGACTGACGCCTGTCCTCCAGGGAACTGGACAAGAACCGGATCCGTGCAATCGAAGGACTGAGCTTCAAGGGCCTCGAGACGTTGGAATCTCTGAGCCTGCGCAAGAACCTCATCAGCCACCTCTCCGATGGGGCTTTTTACTACCTCGGCAAGATTCAGACTCTGTGAGTGGTTCCCTCGCTTTCTTCAGTGCGATGGCTCCTGAAGGATTTAGGCTGTACCTGTGCTGTGAGGAGTTGGTGGGGGACATCTCTGAATGTGGTTTGAGTAGGCTTGTAGAAGTCCAGCAGCAAGTTTTCACCACCATTTTGACTTCTTCCTTCACATAATGATCTCTTTTTTTTGTCTTGCTATCGCTAAGTGCTACATGGCCTTTTTATTATTCCCAATGAGGGCCGGTAAGCCATTTACAGATGAAGTGTAAAGCGTGGCTAGACCACCCATGTCGTCCCTTCATGTACCAGTATACCACTACTTTTCCCTTCCTTAACAACCCAATTCCCCAACAAACGGCCTTGAGCCTCCCTTTCTAAATAAACAGCTCATTCATTCATTCATTATTCCCAATAAGACAATACAGGCTTTATATTTTATAACCGATTCCAGGCATAAACCGGCTTCTCGAACATTTTGTGCAGCATAATCATGATTTGTGGCTTCCTTGTTTCAGCATTATTAAACTTTGGCATGTAGCAGTCTTTATGAAACTTGGCAGTAAGCTCATAAAACCTTTGAGTGAAATTACAGGTTTTGGCACTAGCCGAAATCAACTGCTGTGGGTTTTTTTTTTTTTTAACAAACAATATCTCTGTTCTTTGCAGCAATCTGGAGTTCAACAACATCACAGCTGTAACCAGCGGATGGCTGTACGGCATGTCTTCATTAAAGCGGCTGTAAGTGTTGTGCATTTTCATGATTCGCACTTATGCAATGCAGTCTCAAAAGTGACAGTGGGGAGAACTCCATCCAGTGTTAGGTGTTGGTAACATAAGATTGTTTGCCTTTTGTGGATTTGTTCAACAGCAAAAGACATTTTTATATTTCTTAGAAATTTGGAGTTGAAAACTGAATATTTTTTTCGTGCCACTTGATTCAGACCACTGGTTTTGAGAAAATCATGTATGGACTTCATGGTCGCCGGCTGGAAACGAAAAAGTGTTTTATGGCGTCACAGTTTGCTTGTTAAAATATCCTGTGGTGGGAATACCTGTCTATCATTTTTTGGCCTTTTCTAGCTCATAGAAGTAAAAGTAGGGAAAGTAGCCACTGTGTCATTAAAGTGTGGTAATCAATATATAGGGTGACGCAAGTTTGTCCCCAGTATCCCTTTAAGATTGCATGCCATTTCAGCATCTCACCACCTGATGTTTTCTCTTTCCTGCACAGAAACTTGACCCACAATTCCATTACCGAGGCGAACATGGGCGGTTGGGAGTACTGCAAGAAGCTAACCCACTTGTAAGTTTACCGTGCTTGAATTACTTCCACCTCAGCATTTCCAAAAGCTGATGCTTCTCTTACTATGTCTTACACTAAACTACTGCTGTCTGATATCAAGCTGCGAATGTCTTATTACTGCTTTAATCAAGATGTAGACATGGGCAGGGCATGTAATATGGAGTACAGATAATTGATGACTTCTTAGGATAACATAGAAGATTCCAGTAGAAGGTAAGCACAACAGGGGTTAGCATAGAGCCGTGTGGTTAGATATGATTAGCAGTTTGCAAGAATAGGGTAGCCACAGTTCGCACAGGAAAGGTTTAACTGCAGATCATTAGGAGAGGCCATTGTCCTGCAGTTTTGTCCTGCAATAGGCATAGTTGGGCTGACAACCTGAGGATGTAGTGGATCGTGCCAAATTAATTCCAACAATTTGGAGCAGTGAGACATGGAGGAGTCACAAATAGGGCTGTAATTAGGTATAATAATGTGTATTTAAAGGGGATACGTAAAGTGACAAAAGGTAACTGTGATATTCATTTTTCTTTCATATTTCAGGGAATTGAGCTTCAATAATCTTCAGGCCATTACTAAAAGCACTTTTGCAAAGGCCGAGTCTTTGCGCTTTCTCTACCTTGGACACAATGCGGTCTCATACATTGAAGAGGGGGCCTTCAAGCAGCTGAACCAGCTGAAGGAGCTGTAAGTATATGGCATGTGGCTAGGATATTGTTGTTATTATTTGAACTCTATCATAGTAAATTTACACGCATTCTGCAGGGAATTACTGTGAGAACTGTGAAATGTTTCAGTTTGTTGTACTTTTTCCTTCTTCCATGTTTGTGTCTGAAGACATCTCCTTATGAAGTCTTGCATAATTAATAAACATTTTCTTGACTTTGGGCTTATTATTGTGTTATAATTTTTCCGTTAGCAACCTGTGTGGGCTTCATTTATAATGATGAGGACTAATTATTGTCCTGTACTTTCCTGGTCGCTGTTTACAGGTTTTTTTGATTACATAATGTAGAAAATTTTCAGATACGCATGTGAAACATGGGGCGCAACTGCTGGAAGACATTCATTAAAAGGGGGAATAAAAAACTCTTTACTCTTCCATCAACATTTACTTAATTTGCTGCAGCCAGTGGCTAGACATTTTTCCAATGTACACTACACATTGCCATGTTTTTCAGATATCTGGACCATAACGCTCTGTCGTGGACAATGGAGGACACGAACGGGCCCTTCCTGGGTCTGAGCAGCCTGACGCTTCTCACCCTGTCGGACAATTTCATCAAGTCCCTGACGTCAAGGGCGTTTGCCGGCCTGGGCCGCTTGCGCTCGCTGGATCTCTCGCGGAACCCCATCACCACCATCAGCCAGGGCACCTTTGCTCCCCTGCGCAAAAGACTGACCACTCTGTGAGTACACAGGGAACTCGTTTGTGCCTGTCCTCTTCCTTTGTGCTTTCTGAAGCATCCTGTTCTTGTATTTTATTCATGGCCTTTTTCTTTTCTTACTTGCGACCTGGCATGTGTTATATATATTCCTTATGTCCTGGGTTGGATGTCATGTTACTGTTACAGGTGACAAGGTGCCATTTATCGATAGGCAAACAGATCTACAGAGGACGCAGTTAATTGCAGATTGATGGGGGAGGCCTTTGTCGTGCAGTGTACGTTGCTGGGCTGACGGTCATGATGACGACACAGACCTAGTCACTCTTGTTTAGAACATTGAAGCAGTGTGCTGCAGAGATAAAGATGTGGCAAAATATGGAAATAAACAGATGAAGTGAAAAGAGGGAGGGGGCGGGGCGGAAGCAATTGCTGCATTTCTTAAACAGTGCTTATATAAGCAGCTCCAGTATAAATGGGAACACATTATCTGCATTCAACTATAACTCTGTGGGCTTATATGAAATAATTTTTTTTCCTTTGTTCTAAATAGTTTTCCACTGCATGAATAACACCCCTGAAACATTTTCAACTTCTGTTGCAGCATTTACAGCAAAATTAGTTTTTATATGCTAACTGTATGTTCCATTGATATTCGAGCTGCCAGTAAAAATTTAGTTGCATGTGTGCACAAGCCACACAGGCACAGATACTGTGCTTGCTGTTACACATGTTGTTTCCCCTGCTTTACAGCAAATAATTTGCATGCTATGAATAAGTGTAGTACAGCTGTAGCTGACTGCTTCGTTTTTTTGCTTCTTTTTACTCTCTCTTGTTTTGGTAAGTGCTGATAGGCGCAGCTGGCACTCATTCGCCGTGCCAGTAAGATAACTCAAACAAGTTAAGAAAGATAAAATGAAATTGATAGACAGGTAATTTATGCCTTTTTTTTTTCGTGTCTTCATTGCAGGTGCCCTTGAATCATGTGCCACCAACTAGCCTTTGTTGTTGCGTTGCATGTCTTTATAAGCAGCTACTAGGCTGTGTTCGGCTGTGGAGATACACTACTTGCTCTTTTTTGCAGCCTGCTGGACAGCAGCAGCCTTCTGTGTGACTGCAACCTTCTCTGGCTGCCTGCATGGATCGTTCACAAGGGCTTCCAAGCCAGCGTTCAAGTGCGCTGCGGCCACCCACCAGCATTGGAGGGCCTGCCTGTGCTCGACATCGCTGCCGAGAACTTCACATGCAGTGCGTATTGTTATTACGGACATCAGAACCTGAGTGATAAAAGCAGGACAGATATGGGCACAGGCATTTGTATGTGTCGCATTAGAGGTTCAGCCTTTGCTGCTCTTAATCAGACGTCCTTGACATGCACATTTGTTCGACTGTGGGTGAAATTTAACCCTTGCTTTTTCTCTTCTTTCTTATTTTTCGCACTTCTCTGAAAACCCGGAACAGATGATTTTCCCAAGCCTCAGATCTTGCTGCAAAGTCCCGAGAACCAGGTTGCACTCAAGGGCCAGAACATCACGCTTGTCTGCAAGGCAGCAACTGCAAGTGCTTCAAGACTGGAGTTTCAATGGAGAAAAGAACAAAAAGTGAGTCATGAGAAAAAAAAGATTCCTATTGTGCTTAATCAATGGATGTATGGCTGGCATGCTTTTGATGACTTTTTGAATGTATTTTTTTTAGAGCGAGAGCTCTACTGCTCGGGGTACAACTTCAGATTTCGATGTGGATGAGACAATGACCTTCACTGCCTCACAAGGTCAAAACAAACTTAACTGCGTGGTAGTATACCCATGCTATGGTAATATGATCATGTGATCATATTAATATGATTATTTGGTACCTTATCTTGACCTTGACATTTGATTTGAGACAGTGGGTACCACATTGACTATGACCTCCAATGCCTTACAAGGTCAAACCGAATTTAACTGCGCGGTGGTGTGGCCCAAGCTATAGTAATATGACCATGTGGTCATGTGACCATGACCATATGACCTGACATGACCTGACCTATGACTTGACATTTGATTTGAGACAGTGGAGACCACGCTTTACAAAGCTTTTGCTCATGTAACTAGGTTCAATCCACATTGAACCCCAGCCATTCTTTAATGTGTTTTTGATCTTTGTT
Organism: Amblyomma americanum; assembly: GCF_052857255.1. Classification (NCBI taxonomy): domain Eukaryota; kingdom Metazoa; phylum Arthropoda; class Arachnida; order Ixodida; family Ixodidae; genus Amblyomma; species Amblyomma americanum. Next base: position 29,263,085 of record NC_135503.1, read on the forward strand.
TTTGGTAGTTGCTCAGTGTAACGTGGGTTCGGATTGCAATTTGTTTAATTTATCGTTATTTTACTTAGCAGTGGCTACAGCGGCAGTTAAGGCTTTCATATTTGAGAGGAGCATTTGCTTTCTCGCTCCTGTTGTAGGAGCATAGGCTGTCTTAATGTAGTGCCACAAAACTCAATACTGTTGCCTTTTTTTTTTGCTTACTGTGGTGGCACAGCGGTTAAGGCACTCAGCTGCCTAGGATAAGGTTGCAGGATTGAATACCGGCAGCAGCGACCGCATTTCAGTGGGGGCCAGTGCTAAAGATGCCCGTTTGCTGTACAATATCGGTGCGCATTAAAGAACCCCAGTTGGTTGAAATTAGTCCAGAGCTCCCCAACTTTTTTCTGCCTCCTTCTATCCCCTCCTTAATCCCTTCGCGCGTGGCATGGTTCAGGTCTCCACTCCGAATGAAACAGTTGCTCTGCCTTTTCCTTCCTGAAAAGTAATTCTTGTTATAATGTTCTCTTTTCAAACAGTTCCTGTCCGATGTTGAGACAGAAGTCTCTGAAAAAGTAGAGCCGAACGATGTCGTGGTCTTCACAAGCTATCTGCACCTGAGGAATATCCAAAACAAGGATGAGGGGCGGTACCAGTGTGTGATTCGAAATCAGTTTGGCTCTGTCTACTCCAACCAGTCCAACATTAGTGTGTATGGTGAGTAACTCTGCCTGGACCTGTTTCAGTGCTTGTGCTATGTGAGACTTCTTCTGACATTGCTGTTGTCATTGCAGTATGAAGAAGAAAGGGGGAGGCATTGGGCCACTAATAGGATATGCTTGTAACATCTAAAAACCAGAATGAAGTGAATTGTCATTGAATAAGAAAAACACCATGGTGCCCAGTTCACTGTTCAGGTCGAATTGATATGAGCCGTCTGTCCCGCATAGTGCTCTGCCTAAAGAAACACATTTTTTTCTCTGGTCCTCTTGCCATTCATTAGCATCTGTGCTCTAGTACGACTGAAGCATTGGTGGCCATTTGTACCGTGCAGTTTCAGCATATATAGACAGTCATTTGTTACGAAACAGCATGGACATTATATATCTGGCAAGGGAATTTCTCTGATTGTTCGGTATACCGAGATTGTCAAAATGGCTCAGTAATATCTGGCTTCCGACGAAAGCACAATTATTTCCTGTGTGCTTTGCCATTTCTGAATGCGTTTACATGAGTCTGCTGAGGTTTCGGAGAAACATGTTGAGGGCTTCCTTTGAGGCAGGCAATTTTTTCAAATGATTCTGAACTTCCTCAGTGTATGGCTGCGGTGCTTTCTACTGCTTGCTGGTGCTCACATGTCTAAGAACACTGATATAGCAGCATTGTAACTCTCTCTGCACTTGCAGTCCTGCCTACGTTTGTCAAGACTCCATCCAACTTGACGGTGCGTGCGGGAGGCACAGCACGGCTTGAGTGCGGAGCCACGGGCCAGCCAACACCAACGGTGTCTTGGCAGAAGGACGGTGGGGACGACTTCCCAGCTGCCAGAGAGAGGCGAATGCATGTCATGCCCACTGACGACGTCTTCTTTGTTGTGAGTCTCAAGGCAGCCGACTCAGGAGTCTACACCTGCACTGCCCGCAGCCGAGCCGGTGTGGTGCGGGCCAACGCCACACTCACCGTGCTTGGTGAGAATCTTGTGTTGCTCTGTGCTTCCTGAGTTGCTGCAAAAAAAGTAACCCATTATTGTACAGTTTGCAAAAACTGATGTCACGCATGCAAGCCCCTAATGGAACTGCTTGGGTGCAATTTTTCTCTCTTTTTTAAAATTTATTGATGAGTTCTAATTCAACTACGTGAATCAAGGAGGAACAGGCAAAAGACCGTGTGCTAAGGATGGCAAGCATTGGTTTTACATCGATCACGCACACTTCTTTATTTTCAACAGTTCACACCAAATATGCCAAGTCACCTTTGTGTGCAAGCATTATTTCCTTCGGTGCAGTCATGAATAAAGCGCACGCTGCCTGGCTCGTTAACTTTTGAATACGTGATTACTGCTGTTCAGATTACTTCCCAGAGACGCTGCAACACTAGAGCAATGTTGAAAGATTTTATTAATTGTATGCTTGAGTAACCTGGGCACTTAGTTACACATGGAAACTCATTCAAGTCTGGACTCTTCTTTTGTTTGCACTGTTTAAAGCTGCTTCCATTAATGCTGTGCTTCAGATGTTTATTTACAAATGTACCTTTTCTCGCTTTGTTGCAGAAGCACCAGCATTTGTGCGCCCTATGCGGAGCAAGCAGGTGGCGGCCGGGGACACGGCAGTGCTGGAATGTCTGTCGTCAGGCAGCCCCAAGCCCCGGCTGACGTGGCTCAAGGATGGAGCACCCTTGGTGACCACCGAGCGCCACTTCTTGGTGGCCGAGGCACAGCTGTTAGTCATCACCGACAGCCGGTCCTCGGACTCGGGCCAGTATGCGTGCGAGATGACCAACACCCTGGGCATCGAGAGGGGGCTTTCCCTCCTCAAGGTGGTGCCAGGTATGTACTATGGCAGAAATATGGCTGCCGCCTGTGTCCATATTCTGGAAGTGCTCACTTAGCAGTTATGGCCACTTTGGTTCGTACCGATTGGTTGGAGCCCCATGTGCAGAACTGGCATCCGTGTGACGGCAGCTGATTTGTCTTTCGTGTAATGTCATCTTGGCTGAAACTGCTCTTGCCATTGCATCAATTATAGTAGTGCAAAAGTGAATGTTGTAAAACTTGTGCTAAAATACCTTCTGTTTATATTTAAGCATTTGAAAGCAGAAGCAGGTGGCTATATTTGATGGAAAAGCCATGGGAGGCTTGTACATACCGTATTTACACCGATTGTAAGTCGACCCCTCCACATCACATTTCTGGGGAAAAAAAACAAAAACAAACTTGGAGGTTGTTTATGCTTGGCCTTTAATAATAGAACACGATAGCACTATGCTGTGGCCTCCACTTATCACCAGGTGCTATCGGCTGCCGCGTGCGGGCACGCCCTTGGGCACATTCCAAAACAAAAATGTATTGGACTACTCGTCCACACTTGCGCATCGTCGTCACTAGCGCTACTGTTGTGATCGCTGCTGCGGTCCCACAGCTCATCGTTCTAACATCGTCGTGCAGCACAATCCTGCACTTCGCAAACAGTCACGTCACGACATCCCGTGGAACAGCTGAAAATTTAGCCTCGCTGCATCTGCCACACCTGTATCACCCGTTGCAAATCTTGAACTTGCGGCCCGGCGCGCAGTTGTTCGTTTCTTCGGCGCAAAGAGTGACAGTCATCTTCAGTGTAGCCATGAACGAGCGCCGGTCGCTTACCGGACCCGGAGTACAAATGGCGGATGACGGAGCTCTACGGCACTACATTAAAAACTTGTGAAATGTGACCGGTAGTCGTGAAATGCGTCAGAGCCAAAGAAACTACACGTGAGCGGCGTCGGCTCTTCCATCAGCTACCGACACTCCACGGCGCCGCTGCGGTTCAGAGTGTCGGGCCGAGATTGGAACAGCAGCCTTTCCATCAACTATCGACGCTCCTTTGAGTGCCAAGTGCTCGGTTGAAAGTAAACAAACAAACAAAAAATCTTGGACAACGCCTATTAAGAGTAGACCGCAAATGCATTATCGGGCCGCTGCCGTTTATCAGCAGACGCAATCTGCAGCCACGTGTGGGGAGTGGGCTGGTGCCGGTTTGCTGCTTATCGACAGCCACCATCGGCCGCCGCTCGGGGTAGGGATGCCAGTTTTGCGCATTGACATAGCAACTGCTCAAGGCCACCACCAAGAGCGATGCGACGGAGCTGCGCAGCAAAAATGCAACCATGCTGTTGCATGCCTGATATCTCGTTTGTCTCGCCTTTATTTATGGTGTGATGCTTTGGTTTTGATTTTAAGTCGACCCCCCATGCTTCGGATTTTCAAATATTTAAAAATAGGTCAACTTACAATCGTGTAAATACGGTAACTAACGCAATCCTGGACGACAGCAGCGTCAAGCTGACTATGTTGAAATTGGGAGAGGATTGTGCACTAGTTCCTTGTGCTTCCTGACAGGGTTGAGCTTGTGCAACAAGTCATGTCTGTGTTGTACGCACATCCCGAATTGACATCCTCCTTCCTTTGTTTGTCTTGCCTAAGAATGCACATTTATAGAAAAGTTCATCCGTTCCTAAAAGTGTTTATTTCACAGAATTTAACACTAAAGAAATGGATGCCTAGCCCATGGGCTAGTTGCGGATCTGTGATCTGTTGCATGAATACATTATATAGTGCAGTCCAGCATACCAGTCTAGATTTTTGCATACTGACAGAATGAGGTGTACTGGTCAGACAGCAGTATTTTTTTATTGAGCATGTAAAGATATGTAAAAATTTAATTCTTTTAGGTACTTTATTCCATGCTTTTGTCGCTAGAAATGATATATTTTAGGGGTCATACACATTTTAAATAGCTTTGGTAAGATTCTTATTATGAGTGGGTCTGTCTCAGAGATGGCTAAAGCAGCATCCCTTGGTAACCTGTTCCTGCTTTCTCTCGTTTGTGCAGCCAAGTCCACGCTGGGGCCCCTGGGTCCCGACGCGGAAGGCATGACCACGGGCATTCTGGTGATTGTGGTTGTGGTCAGCATCGTGGGGACTTCGCTGGTCTGGGTGCTTATCATCTACAACAAGATGCGCAAGAGGGAGCGTCCCACCTCCAGTGCACTTCCGGAGGCGCCGCCGCCCACGGAGCCTCCGGCGAGGCCTCCCGAGCAGGAGCCCTTCCTCACAGCTGAAGCCAATGCCGATGGCATCCACGAGGCACGGGACGTTTCTGCAGATTCGGGTTCTGGTGAGCGTGCTTTTTTCTTGCAGCGCTAGCAGTTTGGCAGACTTTGGCCTGTTGCATGACATTAAGTGTCTGTTTGCACATGTGCATAGGATGACCAGAAGTGCAGAGTAGAGGTGGGACCATTGAGCTTGCGTGATCTTCTGATTTGGCACCAGAATGGTCTTGCTATAATACAACTCTCTCTATATATATATGTTATATCGTCTTAATTTGGTGATTTTAGCAGTCATATGATGATCTCTTCAAGGGGGTGGTATTTTGAGTGATTGAAGACAGGGCGGAAAAAGGAACGGCAGGGAGGTTAGCTATGCACATGCAGCGTTGGCTGCCCTACACGAGTAAGCAGCACAAATAAGGGAGGGAGCAAGGACATTTAGTTTGTCGTCTCTGTGAAATGTGAGCAGGGTCATGGCTTCATTATGGCCATTGAAAACAATGTGAACAGCAGAGAAACGTTTGCAGGATTGATTCACCAAGTAGCACTGACACTGAAAAAGGGCAGGACTGTGCACCTTATTGTCGTCTTTTGTATTTGTGAAAATCTTCAGGCATCGCTTGCAGGGGACCAAAACTGGTATGCTATTTGTGCAATTGATGCTTAGCATTGCCTCATGTACACCTTGAGTAATCTATGTCTGAAGTGAGTTACGCTTTGAGCACCATTGTCCTCACTGTTTGGCCCACCGGATTTCAATGAAAAAAAAAAAAATCCTGCCATTCAAGTGATAGCCAAAAACTAAAGTGCATGTTAACAATCCTTGCTTTTTTTTGCTGGAAAGCATACAGAAAGCATGCCTTGTCGTTCTCCCATGCAGATAATTCAAGCAAGGAAAGTGGCCACCAAAGCTGTGATGACCTGACTTCTCAGGTGGACACCAGCAGTCAGACATTCATACTGGGTGCAAGCAGGGTGCCGTTCTTCATGCGAGGTCAGTGCCCAGTTCATCGTCACCATTGTCACCTCCATAGTCACCATTGTCACCATTGCTACCTACCTCTCTTGCTGCCCTAGCTGACTGTTTTTTTGCAGGAAAGGATGGCTTGGTTCATTTTCCAACATCAGTTAATGGAGCAGAGCCCATACTCCTGTTTTCTTGGAGCTTCATTTACTTAATAGGTTTAGCAGGCAGGAAGTGCTATGTCCAAACTTTTTAGAGGTTTAGCTAGTGCCTCCCCATGCATTCTGATTCTCGAAGTTCATTGTCGTGCTTTTATCTGCTGGCAGTATGCTTTTCAGGGGCTAGAAGAATTCTAGCTCTCACTGAAGTGCAATTCAGATGCACTGTGTGGTTATATAGTTTGTCTTAAAAGCTATTCACACGGAGGACCTCATCGTGGTGTGGTGCACAGAAAGTCGCCCAAACGGCGCCATCTGGCAGCACTCCTTCTCCCAAGCCGCATTCACATGGGAAGCAGCGAGTCTAGGCAACATCATTGTCACTACACAAACCATCAGCTAGGACTGGATGCTGCTATGGGCACCCCGCAGAACACAGGCTGTGAACTTGCCAGATGTGCGAAAAAAAAAAAAAATGGATAAGATAAGGAAATTTGCAGGGATAAGGTGGTTGCATCTGCCACAGGACAGGGTTAATTGGAGAGATATGGGAGAGGCCTTTGTCCTGCAGTGGGCGTAGCAAGGTTGATGATGATGATGATGATTATGGTGGTGGTCTGAATTAAGCCCATCCACCTTCCTTTCACCCCTCCTTCATCCCTTCCATCTTAATTGGTGCAGTGCAGGTGCATGCCGTGAGCGAGGCAGTAACTGCGTGTTCCATTTCCTCAATGCTACTCCCCGCTCACTGACTTCTTGCATTTTCTGCTTGCCATTGCATGCTGCAGGTCGAGGAGAAGGCAGCAGCCTGAGCTCGGCCAGCGGCAGCAGCGGCCAGCCAAGCCCTCCCCACGTGCGGGCGGCCCTGACTAGTTTTCAGCCTCGGGCAGTGACCGGCACTCTCTCGGAGCAGACGACACTGCGCCATTTGGCCTCAAGGCACCCCACCATGCTTGGGCCTTGTCTCCCCAGTGGCTCCCCTGTCCATTTGCGAACGGAGTCAGCAAGTGGACAAGCCCGATGTCTCTCGGAGGGCCAGCTGGGGCCCCGGGCGGCATCTGTTCCTCTTGCCCGCCGTCATGTCCGAGTCCGCCGTGGGTCCAGTGCAAGCAGTGAGAGCAGTGGAGCCAGCGGTGGTCGTGGTGGCGGCAGCAGTGACGAAAGAGACTCCGGCTTCTCCACATTCCCACGGAGTGTGCGGAGCTGGAGTTCAGCATCGTTGCATTGCCGGCTGCAACCCAAAGGTGTGTGCCCATGTTTGACTTTGCGTTATAACTGCTTTTCTTTACCGTTTCAGTTTGTGCATGTGACTTTCTGTGTTTCTCCGTGCTCAAGAATTTCGTCCTGAAAACAGTGCCGTGTTGCATATGTTAGAAACTCGCAGATTAATTAAACACACTCATGTAAAAACCACAAAAGGCTACATTTACAAAGAAAACTTATTTACAAGGCTACAATGCACGTCGACAAAGTCGCACTATCACTCGTGCACTTGCATAGTCGAGCACTGCACACACACTTCTTCTCTTCGGCGCTTTCCTGTCAACACCCTGCTGTCTTGGTTTTCCTTTGCCAGCCGCATGCTTCAAACACCAAAACACACAAACATACAGAATAAACACGTAGAAAACACACAGTGATGCGCACACGTGCAAGGGTTCACTTTCCAAGAAATGCCGGAGGGTTTCTGCTCTTCAGCTTTCAAACGAGATCGGATGGCCGACTGCAGGGCTGAAAAAGTGTGCCCTGCTAGGCATGTAGGCAAAAAAAAGGCACACGTGGAGGTCGTTTGTTTGGTTTCCCATAGAGTCAGTGCAAAAGAAATCCGCTTAAGATGTACACTGCGCATGCGCTAATCGGTTAAGATGAACTTTCACAACCAGCCGCGCCCAAGCCATGCAGCTTTACTTGACCATTCGAGCAGTATTTCAGCGGAAAGAAAGAAAGGAAAAGTGAAAAAAGATGAAAGATTTTTTTTGCGCCGCTGTTCCTCCCCTTCCTAATCCTTGCACGCCGCCCCCCCCCTGCAGCAACTCCCAACAATAATCTGTCTTTATCGCGCCAGTAGATTCGCGTCGCGTCGGCAGAGTTCTCGGAACTTGCAGACTCCTCCTACGATCACGGGCTGGGAGTAAAAGTGGCGCAGAGAGAAAGAGAAAGACCATGCGGGTAGCCCAGCCAGGAAAGCCAGCAAAACTCGAGAATAAAAAAATGGCGAAGAGAAAAAGTGAGAAGAAAAAGCAGCCACTGCTGCTTCCCAACGGTGATCACATGGCAGTGTCGTCATGCCAGTGCTGCTGATACCGTGTGGCCGTGTCTCACGCGTTTGCTGGCCGCCGCGCAATCTGTGCAGTAGGCCTATCGATTGTTCGTGGCATGCGTGTGCGCCGTGACCTTGCCGTGTTCTGTGATCTCCCGCCTGTCTGTACGCCACCACATCGTGGTGTCCGTTGTTTGTTCTAGTGCGCGCCCTGTTCGTCATGTTGCTAGTATGGCTAGTCAGCCAAAATCTCGGAAAAAGCCGCTTGAGCTTCGTGAGAAGATCGAAGTTTTCACCGAAGTTCGCGCCGGCCGGCTTTCAAAGACCGAAATATCGCGCAAGTTCGGCATCGCGAAAAGTACCATGAGCGGTATTGTGAAAGACAAAGAGTGGATTACTAATGCTTTGCAAGATGGTGAGTTTGCGCCGAAGCGGAAGAGAATGCGCACAGCTATGCATAAAGACCTGGAAGAAGTTTTGCTTGCTTGGGTGAAAAGAGCGCGCAGTGCGAATTTTCCAGTGAATGGAGTGATATTGAAAGCAAAAGCAGAAGAAATCGCGCTGCGGCTGAATGTGGAGTTTGTGTGCAGCGATGGCTGGCTCGACCGTTTTCGGAGAAGGCATGGACTGGCCTTTCGTTGTGTTGTCGGCGAGGCCGCTGCAGTGGACGAAACGGCCTGCAGCGATTGGAGGCAGAACAAGCTGAATGACCTCATGGAAGAATATGACCCTCAAGATGTATACAATGTGGGCGAAACTGCACTATTCTACCAGCTGCTTCCAAGCAAAACGCTCGCATTTGCTGGCGATAACTGCGTGGCGGCAAAGCACAGGAAGCTTCGGGTAACGGTCCTCGTGGGCGCGATTATGACTGGGACTGACAAGCTAAGGTTGCTGGTGATTGGCAAGTCTAAAGCACCGCGCTGCTTTGAAAACATAAAAACGCTGCCAGTCACGTACATGGCTAATTTGAAGGCATGGATGACGCAAGCGCTTTTCGAGCAGTGGCTTCAGGAGATGGATCACCGCTTCCAAAGATAGAAAAGAAAAGTTCTGTTTGTTGTTGATAACTGTCCTGGGCATGGTCATGTCACTGGCTTTCTGCCATCCGTCTGGAATTTCTACTAGCAAATACAACGGCGAAGCTGCAGCCCATGGACCAGGGAGTGATAAGCAGCTTGAAGAGGCACTATCGGCACTCTCTGTTGCAAAGGATGCTAATTTGCGTAGAGACCGGTAAAGAGTACACAGTGAACCTTCCAAGTGCTGTCCACTTACTGACAAGTGCCTGGGAGCGCCTGTGAGCAGGTTAATGAAGCGACCATTGCCAATGCCTTCCGCCATGCGGGGTTTGTGGTGCCTAAGGACTGCTCAGCGCAGAATGATACTATGAGTGAGGACTCCACTGTGAACTCGGAGGAGAGAAGCATTGTTTCTAGGCTGGGCAGTAAAGGTGTCTCCGTTGACATGAGTACGTATGTCAGCATTGATGAAGGTGCGCAAACATGTAGGGCTGACGCACTGGAAGCTTTAATTGAAGAGGTTCTCGACCCATGATCAGAAACTGCTGCTGACGATGACAGCATGGACGTTGCACCTGAATCTCCACTGGTGACCTGTGATGCAGCTGATGCTTGCCTGGACACTTTAGTGCAGTTCTTCGAACAATGTGAGGCCACTGAAGGATATCTCAGAAGGTTAAGTGAGATGTCTGCGTTTGTAGCAGCCAGACGATTCTCTCAACAGACACAAAAAAATATAACAGACTGGGCCACAGTCAACAGCGCCTGATGCCTTACTAGGCCAATCAATTTGTAGCAGATCACTAGTAGTGCAATAAATGCTTATGTTGCAGTTATTTTTTCCCTAAAAGACAATTTCATTGCTTTGTTCACATATACGAAGCATTTGGACACACATTGCGTGTTCGAACATCATTTTTAGAAACACCCCTGATTAGACGAACTTCTGATAAGATAAGATGAACAGTCTTCATGGTCCCTTGGAGTTCATCTTAAGGGGAGTCTACTTATAGACACACACGGAAACAAACATATAAATGTAAAGAGTGCTTGCTTACACATGTGAGAAAATTGGCAATCGTTACAACTTGCCAGCTAGAGCCATTTCATGGTGTCTTGTTTTTCAGAATAATTTCAGCAGTCGGCATTTACAACACCTTTGCAGGAGCTCATATTTGCACACCATTGTTACTGCTTCAAGCCGTTTAGCCGTGCTAAGAGTGCACTTTTAGCAAGTGACACTCTTCGTAAATGTACCTGATTTTGCGCATTTGATGAGTATAAGTTGTATTCTGCTGTAGTGTGAAAAACACGAAGTACGAGAAAATAAAATTTCACAGGACATGGTGCCAGTGCACTGTCAAAGCTCCCCTTTTTCTTGCCTTTCTTGTTATTTGCACTAGTTTTTGTGTTGGAGCTATTCGACCAGCACCAACTAGCCCAACTCTGTTAGCCAACCACAAAGTGTTTTCATCATTATCGCACCATTATCATCGACCACACCGTATCCTCTTCAGAGCAAAGGCCTGTATTATGCACTTGGTGTGATACAGGGATAGCTCGGGAGCATTGGGAGAGGGCTTTTCTTGCAGTGGACATGATCTGGCTGGTGATGATGATTTTTGTGCTTGCCTAATGAAGAGAGGTTTTCCAGTTGATGCTGGAGGGAATAGGTCTGAAATGAAAGCACAAAGATTTTAACCTGTATGCCTTCTTTGCTGTTGGTGCTGTTACGCAGAAATTGCCCACACCAGTGGCAGCGTGGCAACAGTCAGCAGTGCCGGGTCCCAGCAGTCGTGCTGCCTCACGCCAGCTTCAGTGAGCCAGCAGGACGTGTCATCTGTGGCGGCAGGGCAACAGCCGGCAGTGACGGATGTCCACTTGTCCCCGGGGAGGCGGCGCAGCAAAGTAACCCTGAACACCAGCCACAAGAGGCCACCGCAAGCATCTGCTGCCCGTCAGCAGGCAGCAGCCACGATGGCCACAGTGGTCTAGCAGCCGCCGAAAAAGGGTGGTGCACAGCACAAAAAGTGACGCATTCTCCGCACGGACCCGAAACATAGCAAGTGCTCGGGCATACTGCTGCCGTGCTTAGCAACACAGGTGGCACCAGCGGAGTACCTTCGTGCTGCCGCACTGCTGCATGCGATGAGGTCCTTTGCTTGCTGGGCGACACTTTCAAGCTGGCACCTGGCAAGCATTTCCAAAGTGCGCATTTCTGTAGGCTGCTTTTGGTAGAGTCTGATGTTTTGCACCACAGGTTATGTTGGCCAAGATCAGCTGCTTCACAGAGCTTGCGATTAATGGCTCCGCCTGTGGTGTCAAATGTGGCGGCAGTATGTCCTTGTCCACGTGTTTGTTAAGCAGGAATGCGTCAGCACTTGGTGGTTCAAAATAGTGTCGCGTAAGCTGCAGGAAAGTTGGCTCACTTTATCGCTGACCTGAATGCAGATGAACAGCTCGTGTGACTGGCTGCTCTTTGTGCCTAGCAGGAGTCGCACCCTCACCACAGCCAGATCCTAATTTGTTCCGAATTAAGTCTCACTTTTAAAAGTGAGGAACAAATACTGAAGACAGCAGTGCAGTGGAGTTGTCATGCTGTAACAGTGCTCGGTTGACAAAGAATCACTAAACAGCACTGTTTCGCCACCAGTTGCTGAGGTTTTCACTTGCTGTGCACTGACACAAAAACCGATGAATGCGTTCATTTTTGTGCTGCACTGGAAATCGGCCTTGCATCATAGGGGGACACATTTCTAATGAGAGCGGGTTTGTAAATCTAATGTAGTCAGGGTTTTTTGGAGCACTGGAAAATTCTGCTCAGTGTTAGCGGAGGGATCTTAGCTGTGTGAATTTGCTTTTTTTTGTTCTTCTTGCCTTAGGCCCGCTGTGCGCAGACATGCACAGACATCTTTCGTTTCGTCGATCATGACCCCTTTTTGTTGTTCACAACTTGTTCTGCCTTATTTTGCACCGCTTAAAATACTTACTGCAACCATGTTGGCTGATAGCCCGGTAGGTTTTTGCGGATTTTCTACTGCTTTGGTTTTGTTGGTTGATACGCAAGGGGTAAGTGCCGCTCGACTTGAAACGCTGCGTGGCCCCCTAGGGTGCAAGGCTGTGGCATTTCACTTGTTGCCCAGCAGCCAAAGATGTAATTTTTTCAATGAGGAATCCCGAGTGATGGTGCCACGAGTGTGGCGTATGCGTCCGCCATTTCCAAGTGATGGGAGATGTGCTAACCTGTGCCATGTTTAAAGAAAAAAGGAAAAGAAACAGTTACCTGTCGTGCTCCTATATGTCCTGTGCATGTATACATTTTCCATGTCCATGTATATATAGTGAAGTGCAAGACATGTTGCATGTCTCGGGGTTTTAGCTACATAATGTATATAGGAGAGCACCAACACCACCACCCTAATTTAAGAAGACGAAGGATAAATGGAAGTCAGTGTGTATAAATGGTTGTTTCTGTGGTTGTAATACATATCTGTGGAATTTCTTGTAAACCCATTTGTTCCTAGGGGTTGCAGTGTTGTAACATAGTCGCGTCGCTGGCGTCGAGTCTATATATATGTATGTATAACATTTTGTGCCTCACATAGTAGCAGTCTGTGGCTCAGTCTCTTTCATCTTCTGTTGAACGGAATGTCCGAAAGAGTGGCACGTCTGTGGAACGCTGTTTGTTGCGAGGCTGACTCTTGCTTGCAGCAAAAGCTGACAGGAATTAAAGGTTGCTCTTGGTGTGGGGAGCACGCAAGTTAAGCCTTTCTCCTGTTAATCTCGTGTATCTAATGCAGATCAGCGTATCTTGCAGAGTCATTTCAGAAAGAAAGGTGCCAAAAGTCGTGTTTCTCACCACTGATTAGTGAGAGACATCAGACCGCATATACTTCAGTGTCTCGGCGATGGCTGTCCCGTGCATAATCCCTGCAATGTAAATTCAGCAGTCACTCTCAGTTTCGCTTGCGTCAGTTTTCAGCAGCAGAGGGCGGCCTCATAAAAGAATCTAATGTACAAATTAAGGACTTGAGGACGGAATATAATTTGGTGCATGCGTTTAGCATAGTTATTTTTCAGCTTTCAGAAAAGCCATTACCACTATTGAGACTTGGCGATGTGGCACCTTTGAGTGCGGCCATGGGGGGAATGCATGTTTGCTTTCCAGTGCAAAAAAAGAGGGGGGAAAGAATATTCTTTGTAGGTTGTGACTTATGACCAACAAAATACTACTACACAAAGTACCTGTATATTTAAGGAGAGCCCCATGAATGCACCATGGCCAATTGGGTCATCTTGACTTTTTCATTTTTCATTTTTTTTTTTTCACCACACCCTGGAGATCTGTCCAGCAGCTTTTTCTACCTGTTCGGGCATTACCGAGGCCGAATTCTCAAGTGAATTCTCAGTTCTGTGCTATTGGCACATGCCGTCACAGCGTGCAGCTCGACCGTAGTGTGTACAAATCTCATTGGTGCTACATTACAGTGGCTTGTACAGGAATAGAGTGAACCCAGAGACTGAGTTAACTCAGAATTTGGCTCTCAGGTGGAGACAGGCCTTTCAAACTATGTTAGCTCAAATGTCAGTGTCTCATAATCATTGCAGTCAAGTGTATATATAGACGATTGTACATAGTTGTATAGCTCTTGCGACAGCGGGATCGTTGTAGCATTAGTCAATGTCCAGAGAACATAGTTCTATTTAAAATAATGACATGCTCCTGAAAAGGAAGTTTTCAGACGGGGAGAGAGAAAGAGAGTGTAGACATTTGTTTAGTAGCGAATCAATCCTAGCCTGGCATGTAGTGAGAGAGTTACTCTCGAGCTGACTGGTCTGAAGTAGAGATGCTTGATCGGTTTTCGCTGGTCATTGGCAGCCGGAAAGTATATTGTTTAGGCAACAGATTCGCGCCATGTGTTTACACGTACAGCCTCCTGGTTATTGTTTGTCCAAATTTTAAATTTTCAAGCAATCTTCGATTCTTATGGCATTTAACTTGCTTTGCTTGTTCACCCTGAAAACATGGCAGCGGTGTGTTGTGTTAATAGCCGACTGATGTGCAAGCCATATTTTGTACAGTTCCACTCAGGAAGGCACTGAGGTCAGTTCTAATGTTGGAAGAGAAAACCGAAACTGAGGAAAACATTCCCCATCCGCATGATTTACGTGTATAGTTTTTGCAAGCTGCAATGCCCAGTGCCAATCGTCGTGTGTCAGGGTTCGACTTCTACTTTTTCTGAAGTTCCAAAGGGCAGCGTTTCTTTGGTGTTGATATATATAAATATATATATATATATATTACACGTTTGGTATTGTAGATAGAAAGTTGTAAGTAAGTGTATTTAAGACTACATTAATTTTTTTTTAAGAGTGATGGATATAGTGCCACTGCAATATGCCAACTGTCGAAAACAGTTCAAAAGGTTTTTTTTTCTTTCCCTTTCTTCAATGGTGCCATACGTGCTCAGAGATTGAGAGCTTGCTCGCATTGTTTTAACCTGCAAATAAAAGCCATTGATGGTGTTGTCTTTAGTAGAGACAATCAGTGACAATATTTTGTGTTGCTCATGCTATTGAGTTAGTTCGCCAAATTTTTTAGCCTGTTGTTATTTTTTCCTGTTAATCCACTTTGCCATACGCACCAGCAGATATCTAGTATTGTTTGTTTGTTGCAATATGCAGTGGCAATATAACGAGTTGTAATAAAACTCAGTATGCACAGCATTGTTGTTGTCCAATCAATTGACACTAGCCCAAGGTGGTACTCACTGCTGCCTTTTCCACTATGTAGCCCATAGACGGTCTCGGGTAGGCTGGCTTTGAAAGGTATTGGAGACATTTAGAACCCGTACAGCACTGATGCAGGGAGGCGGCACATGCAACTTCAGTACCTCTCGACAGTTTTGCTTTACTTTCACAAGCAACGTCACAAATACAACGGCACAACACCAGGATCCATTCTGTCAGAAAAGTAATATGAACATGGGAACCCACTGCCCAAAGACACCTCGCATGCTTGCTTCAGCAGCAAGTCATTACAGCTACGGTTTCGAGGAACTACAGACAAAAATACTATCTGGATAACGAGGTGTTGATAATGAGCAATACTTATGCTCAATAATGTTTAACCACATTCGCAAGGTGGCATCAAAACTCTTAGCTCAGTGCCATGCAAACAGGCCTCATCTGTGCAGGCCTCATCTCACTCTGACCACATTGCAAAATTTCAAGTCTTTTGCTAAGAATCTAGGTTTTGAACCTGCAGCTACTGATGCGATGCACCAGCAGCTTTTTATGTGGATGCAAAAAAAAAAGCAAGTTAACAGAAAGCAGCTTTACACTGTCACACTGCCACAAAGTTGGTGTGCACTATGCAGGGTGGATGACGTAAATTTTCACCGAGATAAACTGCATGAGTGGTGGTCACTAGCGACTGGCTGATCGGCACACAACGTATGGATGTTCACATTTCGGTCCAGCCTCTATCGTTGCTTTATGCACCAGTTCTTTATGTACAAATAAATATTACTATTATTAGTATTAACGTGGGCAAGGGTTAGGAATGGCATGAGAAATGTGGCTGCAGTGAGCTAGACTAGGATGACATGGAGATTGTGTAAACCTGTTCTGACCGAAGTGAAGCATTATAGCAAGTATAGCACAGTTGTGACACCAGCGCGCCAAACGTTCCTGTGTCGTTGCTTTCAGCTGATGGTAAGTCTAAGGGCACGATATGATTGCACACGCAAATTCTCGGACCTACACGTCGCTATACACATGCTACACGGAAATTCCCCCCCCCCCTTCTTTTTTTTAAACAAGAAGGAATATGTACAAGAACCATACCACTAAAACGACCACAACATGAAACTGCACACTGCAAACAACCTTAGGTGCAGGACGGCTCAAAAGCTCGTCGTTGAAATGGGTGAGCTTCTTGCATGGTCTCGGACGCATTTACGCACCGATAAGTTAGGCGACACCAAAGGAAAAAGTACCGAGGAACCATAGCAAAACGCAGAGATCGAACCAAAATATGAAGATTGTCGAACGTCTTCATTGCAGCAGTTCTTCGTCGGTTTCGTTTTCGGCTAGGGCCGACTTTCGGTAGCCGGCCTGACCGTTCATCCTCACCACACCCGTCGTGCGCGACTCTACGTCGATGGTGGCCGGAGAGCTTTCGTCGTCCTCATCGTCGTCGTCTTCGTCGGTGGATACGTCGACGAGACACTGGCTCTCAGTCACCCGGTCACTGTTCTGGCTCAGCTTGACGTAGCGGAAGCTTTTGGCACCTTCCCCGTTCATGATCCTCGCTCTCCGTAGGAGGTAGATGGAAATGAAGAGCACGCCCAACGCGCCCAGTACCGCTAGCACGGCCAGCAGCGCATTTTTCATCGTCACTCGATAAGCGCGCGTAGTGTACTACGTGCGAAGGGGGCCTGACTACGGCTCACATACTTGGGCGCTCTCCAATCGACGTCGACGCTTGTTGCCCAGTTCGAGTGAGTCACAGGTACGAGCACATGAGTAATTGATGATATCGCGGCTACCACGGTGAGATTAAAATGCACCAAGACGGAGTGCGGGCCTCCTAACGCACCGAGTTATCGCCACAGTAACTACGGGAACAAAATTTTTTGGAAGAAAAACACCAAACAAATGAAGTGTGTCTCAAGGTTTGTCGACCAAGGACAGCATATCGCGCGCATTTGAGCGCCAACACATTCAACACGTTATGAGGTGCTGAGCAAGAAACGCGCGAAAAAAAATGTATTTTTAATTTTCCAGCTCTTGAAAGCAGACATAAAATAATAACAAGTGAAGTGGAAAGCGATAAATCTCTGACGCGTTTTCCTAACCGGACGTAGCCTACGTCGTCATGCTGCGTGCGGCAGTGGGCAAGGGCGGGTGTGTGGAATGAAAAGAACCGGATGCGCTTAAGCTTGGAGTGCAGCGGCATCGCCATTGTCACGCGGCTTCTGCTAAAAAATGTAAAAAGTTTACGTGCTTTCGCTAGTGTTGTGGCTGCGAATATTTTTACTCATGTTGCTTCCTAATGCGTTGAAGGACGTTTTGTACATATTATAGCTTCGTTAGCTCCACTGGGGCAAATGTAAGAGCCTCTGGCCTATTTTTCGTCTCGCACGAGCGCGTTGTACGACTGCAAGGCTGTCCTGTTGTGCTCGAATGGCTTTGTCCACGAGCTGCATTTATTCGTAATATTTTACTCATTCATCGCCACTTTGTGTGTGTAATTTGGTCCCTTTCGATTCGCGCACATGTTTTCGTGCCAGCCGAACAGCGTCATGCCTCTAAAAGTTGTTCTTAAGAACTTCTTGAATCACTTTGAAACTTTGGAAGCGCGCAAGAAACTGGGAGACGACCTTTTCGAAGCCGAGTTTCAGGTATGTGCGCTGTTTTGTTTGCCTGTTCCGTAGTGTGTAAGGTTTCTTGCGTGATAAGTTGCACGTTTCGCCTGCACAGTGATAGAGGATTGAGTTGTCGGCGCCTAAACTAGGCCGTAGACAGTGATACAAAAATAGCGCCGTGCCCCCATTCCGCTTTATTCGGAATACGATGTCGCTGTTTTCCGCGCGTCGCATCCCTATTTTAGCGGAGCTTAGATGTGCTACGTTCCGTTTGATCTTTTGACATGACAGTCGCATTCTTTCTTATTGTTTCTAATGTGCGGCTTAAGTACCGTGTTTTGTAGTGCATCGACCTTGCATTTGTGCGCGGCTGTTTGACAAAAGTAACATTTTTGATTTTAATCAGTTGTGGGAAATTGCGCATTTATGTTTACGTTTCAGAGTTTGAAGGAACTGACAGAACGCCTGAAGCTTGATCCCGAATATGCCTGTGCTGAAGGTCAGAAAGAAGTCAACCGAAAGAAGAATAGATACAAAGACATTCTACCTTGTAAGCATTACTGTTTTCTAAGGCTGGTGTGATATCCATCATGTCACTGTATAGTAGCATGCGAAATAAGGCTTCTTTACAGGCTATAGTTGTTCGTGATCTTTGAAATAAGTGTCCATTTAATAGACGAAGACAGAGAAACGACGAAACAGGGGCGCAAGTTCCAACTTCAATGACACATGAAGCCAGGTCACTAAAGTTGAATGTTGGGGCCCTGTCCTATTGTTTCCATCTATGAAATGCACACTTATTTCGAAAATACCATGTGGAAGATCAACAAATATCCAGACTATTCATGCATTCTGCACTTGGAATTGGGACAGTCCCAAACTAAAATTGCAACCTTGCTGGAACCTAAGTTGTTGCTTAGAATGTGACCATTTTAAGTCCCACTTTCAGCCCCTCCTCTCAGCTGCTTTGACACCCCCCCCCCCTTTTCTCCTTACATATATTGGCCTGCTGACATTAGGCATTATTTATTTCAACCTGTGGCACGTTTTGCCTTCAGATAATTGCATGTCCTCTTGCTATCACTTTTCGCACAGTGATTGCAGCATCATGATTTACAGTTGCATAAATAAGGAAACTCTTATTTGTTCATTGGCAGACCTCGAGTCATTAAAGTGAGTACTGGCTAGGTTCGTTACTGTTGCAGAGGTGTATAAGCCCATGGTGCCAGCCTGCAGCTTGTATCCACTGCATTTTGTAATTTATCTTTAGTACTTACGTTAAAATTTTGTGTATTGTTGCATTCCAAGCAAATACTGTTGTCAAACAAAGCTGTGCGAAAGGGACAAGGACGGCAAAAAACACTGACAGCACACGCAGGCAGTTGTGTATGTTGTGTTTCTTCACTGCCTTTGTCTCTTTCGCACAGCAGTTACTTCGCATGTAAGAATGAACCAACTTGCCCAGTTGCACTGCCATGAGTGCACTGAATGAGGTTCTAATGCAATCCTTTTCATATAAACCAATCTCAACAGCATGCTGTTCAGACATGTTTGGAAACATAGGAGACGAGGCATTCAGTTGCTTTTTTAAAATCTAGAAGCCAAACCGCAGCGACAACCTAGTGGTTTGAGCATCTGCCTCGCATGCAGGGGGTATGGGGTTCAATCCCCAATGTGATACAGTGGATACATGCTTTCCCCTGGCCTGGTACTCAGCTTGTTTGGGGTGAAATGCTTGGAAAATGGGTCTTTGCCGCTATCTTGAGAAACCTTGTACTGTGGCGCTCTTTGGTCAAAGCTGCCCTTGCGCCATAAAAATTCATCATAATCAAAATTGAGCGGCTGCACCTCCAGGGAGTCCTCCTTTTTTGATTCAAATCAGTAAATTTTACAGTTAAACGATATAAAACTGATACTTGCAGAAAGTTTCACAGGTACTGATTTGATATTGCTGATCGATGCCTAATGGCTGACACAGTAGAACCATATATCAGGAACCCAAATTTTTGGCCAAGCAAACTTTCTGCATGTGTCAGTTTGGTTCTGCATAGTTGTTAAATTTACTGACTTGGATCAAACTTTCAAGGAGTCTTTCCCAAACTCCTTTGGAGGCAGTTTGGGTGCTGCCTTCCTGCTTTTTGTAAGAGCTTTTGTGCTGTCCTATTGATGACAGCAATGCTTTCAGTATCATTGCAAGGTGTTCGACAAGCTGAAATTGTTTCCACGCTGCTGTTGAGGCCAAATGTAGAGCTGGCATATGTGCATCGCAATGCATCAGGCATGTCTCATTTGACGGGATGCGCAAGCGGAAATGTGGTAACGTGTGCAAACGCCCTTTGCTGCAGTGAGCCATTGCGCCGGATGTTGCATAACGTAAACGTCAAGGTCCGAATAAAGTAATTCCTTGGTAACCTCGGATGTAAATATGTGACGCGTGAAAACAACCCTTCAGCCACGCGAGAAGAAAACTGTGAGAGAGAGAGAATGGATAAAAAAATGATTTCATACTGGCCACTTGAACCAGCCATTGGTTGAAGTGCTGATTTTTAGATAAATGCAAATTGTATTTTAAATTGTTGTAGAAAGCTTATTCATCTAAGGAAAATCTTTTTTCTTCTTGTCTTTGCTTCTGTGGTATCGTTTGGCATTTATATGTATATATTTTTGCATTTTACTTTTCTACTTGCATCATGCTTCTTTTTTTAACTTTGTTATCAGCAGACATCAATTTCTGTAGCCAAGTTTAAAATAGTTGCGAATACGAATGCACTGCGTGAAACATAGTGAGTTAAATGCTTGCTGTGCTGTCATTTCAGATGACCTGACAAGGGTTATCTTGTCAGAGTACCCAGGAGTACCTGGTTCAGACTACATCAATGCCAACCTTATCAAGGTATGGGCAGAGTTCTCTTGTATGTTTCAAAGCAGCCTATATGCTGCACTTCAGTCGTTTCACTTGCTGCAGTTGAGAGCATTTAAACCTGGCTCAAGGAGCTTGGCTCAGGCATGTAGTATTAGTCACAAGATAAAATCCCGTGCAATAGACATGCTGCATCTAGGTTTGTATTTGTGTGCTTGCTTTAAAGATATATAAGAATTGGAACAAAATATGGCTGCATATTGTGGCATTATAGTGTATTCAGGAAAAGAAGAGGCCATCATGCTTTCATATGTATGTGCACTGGAAGATCTCTTGCAGGAAGCATGATGTGGAGGCTTATAGTCATTAATTTGTCTTATGCTGTAGAGACTTACTGGGAATCTGGTGAAATACATATCCTCTTTGGAAATGTAAGGTCATAGAAGCACCAGATCTCCTTCCGTCAGTGTTGGCTAGCTTCTAGTATTATAACCAGATCTAATAAAGCAAAGGCCTGTTAACATTTCAAGTCAGTTGCACAATGCAGGATGCTACATAGCTGTGACTCAATAGATGTTTCATCTTGTGTTCTGATACTCTGATGATGTCTATCTTTTTTTTTCCCCTTAGGAAGCAACACTGACACGGACAGCATTTTAAACATAGTTGTTAAAACATTGTTTCGTTCAATCCATGATACTGCAAGGCACAGGAATTCTCACTTGGTTTGGGTTAAATGTATAGCTTGTGTCTGCGATACAGTTCACTCAACACTGAAGTAGTGTTGGAACGCTTTAAGGTTAACAAATGCTCTCAAAAGTTATTTTGGTGACTTTGCAGCATTTTGGACTTAGAGAATCATGAGTCGTGTTCAAAGTGAAGCAAGTTGGCAATTCATTACTTCGTCATAAGTCAATTGTACGACAAAGACGTTGTCCTTGTCTACTGCTTGGCCTAGTGTAAGACTTCAGCGATCCTTGTGTAGTCCTACATTGTCAGTTTGCTTACTTATTTCACTTCTTGCTCTATGCTATGCTACTACATGCACTGTAGTAACATTCTTTTGAGTAGTGAACTGGAGTGATGCTTTTCTCTGACACTCAGGGGGCCAGTGGCTCGAGAGCCTACATAGCGTCCCAGGGACCATTGCCAACTACAGTCATGGACTTTTGGAGAATGATCTGGGAGTGCGAGGTGCAAGTCATCATTATGGCCTGCAATGAGAAAGAATCCGGAAAGGTGTGTAAACTGCAGCTGCAGCACTGTAGCTGAATGCTGGTCTATAGTTTATGGGGTTTAACGTCCCAACGAGACTCGGGTTATGAGGGACGCCGTAGGGGAGGACTCCGGAAATTTCGACTACCTGGGGTTCTTTAACATGCAGTGACATCATACAGTACACAAGCCTCTAGTATTTTGCCTCCATCGAAATCCGACCGCTGCGGTCGGAATTGAACCTGCGTCCTTCGGGTCAGCAGCCAAGCACCATAACCACTGAGCCACCGCAGTGGTTCTGTAGCTGAACGGAACACAAAACTGAAATGCATGCTTGCAGGCCCTATAGCTCAGCTGCTGCAGAAAATTCTACACATAGGGTGTTATCCCACACAATGTGCTCCAGCCTAAAAAGAAACTGCTCTGTGAGAATTGAGACCAGCTAGTTGTCTTTTTCTTCTCGTCGCTCATAAAAAAGGGAAATGTTCAGTGGATTGCTTAAAATCACTTTAGCAGTTAATAGACATTTATTTAACTGGATGTGACATGAAATGTTAAAATCAGTGCATACTTACGGTTCACTTAGTTATGGTGTGTCGAAGCCATCCACCATGTGTAAATAACAGCTCTTGTTCTAAAACATAATCTAACTTGATGTAATATGTTTCAACCTGGCGATCTTCAAAAACAATGCCGAATGTGGTGGCATGCAGAAGCCTGCAAAACAGCACAGTGTTGTTTTGCCTTCTGTGATTTGTGTGCAGGAGAGACTGGTGGTGGTTGCCATACAAAAAGGTTTGTGTCGCGCTGCGTGCATAACTGCTTCATCAGGAGTATTAGAAATCTCGTGATCGTTGGCTGTACTGAGGCGCCCATTTGCTGTCATTTTGGCCACTATTCTCATTGCCATGAAATCCTGCAGCAGTTTCCACTGGTGACAGCAGAGTATGTGCGTTGAACATCCTGGAGCTTCACGTTTCCCTTGCTGTGTCTGAATAGTGGTTAACGGGCGTCCGTAATTTCAAAAAGTGGGAACTCAAAATGTTGATCTTGGAGCTTTAAAGTGTTTTAGTTTGCCTAGAGCTCACTATCCCAAAGTGTGTGACACAAGCTGCGCTCTGCAACCTTGTTATCTTTTCGTTCTTGCAGCAGTTAGGTCCGTTCCTGACCATTCTTTCTTTCTTTCAGTACAAGTGTGAACGATACTGGCCTAACGAAGGAGAGAAGAAGCAGTATGGAAACATCACTGTTGAATTGGTGAGTTGTGAGAAAAAAACCACGACCTGGTTTTGTCAGTAACCACTCATTTTGAGATACTCTCAGGATATTTTGGTAAGCCACCCGGTTATTACTACTAGTCATCAATGTGAAAAATGGTACAGGTGGCTTACAGGGAGTCCATGTTTACTTCACTTCCATTGAATGTGATTATTGCAGACTGGTTGTGCAGTACACTCTATTCCAGTGATTTTACATTTTATTGATGCTCAGAGGATTTCACAAGCCTCTTCATTAGTTCACTAGCATTATAGTGCTTGCAATGTAAGTTCTTGAAGCAGAAGAAACTGTAGCTTATTTCTTCCATCGTTTCTGCACAGTGCCTTATGAACAAGTGCAAATCTTGCGTTTGCTATCGCATATTTCACGGTTTTGCATAACTGGAAGGCTATGTTTTGTTTTACACTACATTATTTGTAATCGGCCCCAAAAATGTGTTCCGAGTGATTTGAGTGCAAATCAGTTCCCTCGAGACCTGCTGTTTTTTTATATTTCTGTCGTTTAATAGCTATGCTAGCTTACCTTGATTACATGCTTGTCCTGGATAGAACTATCTCCATTGCATGTGGATCGCAGTATGCAGTGGCACACATTGTAAACTAGGAAAACATATTGGTGCTAATTGCAGGTGTATAGTTTTGGATTTTATTTTTCTCAGCCTACACATATGCATGCATGCATGCAGTTACAAGCATAGTTTCACCAGCACTTAATGTCAGTGGTAGTGGATGCTAAAAAGGTGGGACAGAGTTCTGAATAAATAAGCCGGTCAACCAAAATCCGTTTAACTGCCACAGTTATGCACCTCATAGTCATTATAGATTTGTCACTGAGTGCTGTATCAGTTGTGTCTGTACCTGTAGCTATGCCAGTTTTAAGATTTCAGAAGAGCAGTGCTCCTTGGTGCTGTGGTGGTAGCAATTCTGGCACTCCTGGTGCGTTAAAATTGAAACCAGGCAGCCGAAACTCGCCTGCAGTCATACATGCGAGCACACATCATTCACCAGCATGTGTGTTGTTTTCCATGCCACTTGGGCGGGAGCAGTATATGTCATTCGTTGTCTGCTGCTGCTTTTCTGCATTGAACACTGAACATTGTTGGACTCAATAAAACGTAAATGTGATAAGCAGCATTGGACAGATATCAGTTCACATGGTCATTATCACCTTCCTGATTAAAATTAAAATTTGGGTCATTATTGGATGCCAGTATAGCAGGCTGTAAAAAATAATATGATACTTAGAAAAGAATTGGCGTAATCATTTGCACAAGAACACACCTTGCGTTTTTTTTTTTTTTTTTTCAAATCTTTCATACGTAATAACTTCTAGTCATTCCTGCCATTAATGGTTCGGTCGAAAATGTGAAAACTGGAGCACACTTCCTGCTTGCTTGTTCAACTAAGCCTGAAAGAATCCCAGCCTGTGCGCAGTCACCCACAAAAGTTTTCGGAACATGGAAGACACAAAAATGCTAAATTTTCTCACTGCTGATATGCGCAACGTGACGTTGATAAGTGCACTCTGCACGTTCTGTAAGGGAATGCAAAGCACACCATTCAGTTATGGGTACGTGTTCATGTTGTCATGCTTTAAGAGGGGATGAGGCAATTAAAACTATTTTTGTTATTTATGGATAAAATCTGACCAAATTTAGCAGAGGCGTGTAGCTCTTTATGCTGATTTCAGAACTGCGTTTTATTTTAAGGTAGCTGATGTAGTTGGATAATCACAATTAATGCCCTTGTAAAGTCATCCCCGGGGCGTTAAATAACTGTAAAGGAAGCGCACAATTTTTTTTATGTCAGCTTGTTCACAAAGCCCTATTCTGTGCAGCACAATAAAGCTGTTATAGTTCTTTTTTTAGATGCTCAATACTCGTGCAAATAGAAGTGAAACTCCAGCGTGCATATTTACATGAAAATGTTTCTTACAAAAGCAACTTTCAAATACTATTGCTAGTGTACACAGAAATATCGAGAGCTATATTGAACTCCTTAACGTCTCGAAATTCGTGTGGAAAAAGCAGAATCCTGCTACTGTCATTCTTTATGAAATGCCAGAGGGATTAGTGATAGCCGTCACAGAAAAAATGGAAGCTGAGAAAATTAAGCTTACAGTTTAACAGTTTGTTCCTTTGTTTGCATCGTATGCTTTTACTTATGTTTAAAGAAATGCGGCGTTGCAACCAATGGAAACTCAGATCTTCTGATCTCTGCTCTTCATGGTGGTCCTCATATAGTGTTACTCCGTTTTCAGAAACCCACGCAGTTCGCATTGCGCCAGGATCATCAGAAGTGCATTTCGCTCTCAATTTTCGATGACCACATCTCAAAAAAAAAAAATATATATTTTCTAAATTTGTACTGCATATTTGGCTATATTTTTTTGTCGTGAAACAGGTGAAGACCGGAGGTTTGTGAAAAATACCTAAATTAAAAAATAGAAAATTTTATCCAAATTGGCAATTTTGTTTCCCGCGTCTCCCCCATGAGCTTTTTTGTGATTTTGGTGTTTAAAAAACTTGTGCACACCTGTACTGTGCACGCACATGCGTTGCATGCATGCATGTATAAATTATCTAGGTGTCCTTTGGCTGAGCATATGCTGGCATCATTACACAGGGCTAGTCCTGCCTGTGGCTTACAACTGCTTCATCCTCTTAGCCTCATGGATCCACTGCAGGGATTCAGTGATTATGGTGCTGGAATGCTGACCTGAATGACACGAGTTCTACCCTGTCCGCAGTGGTCGCATTTTAATGTGAAAGCATTATATGGCTCATCGGTAGCGAAACCCGACGCCGGCATTGACCAGCAGCAGTGGTCCCAAAAATCCCAGATGACCTCACCGTCGTATCAAAGAAAAATATATATTCTTTCGAAGGTGCAGGGAGTTGAACCCGGGACTTTCAGATTGCGAGGCAAGCATGCAACTCATAGGCCACAAAACCGCGTTGCTTCTTGCCAAACAAAGGTGAACCTACGATATGCGTTGCCTTTTCGACTGTATGCTAATGAGTAGGGGTGTCATTAGAAAGGAGGAAAAAATAAATATAAATAAAAACAAGGTGCCTTCGCATTCAAAGCACGCAAGTATTCTTAAGTGCCCTCTATAATTTCTTTTGATGAAGGCAAAATGGTAGAGGCCCTTATACTGTGCGATGTCAGTGCATGTTAAAGAACCCCATGTGGTCGATATCATGTGGAGCTCTCCACTATGGCGTCCTTCATAGCCTGAGCAGACAAGGGAAGGGAAAAAGAGGTGCTCGTTATGACGTACATGACAGAAGCCGACAGTCGCCAAAACCGAGGAGCATAGGGGATGTTTTTTTTTTTTTTTTTCAGTGTGTAATGTTGATTACTTGGAAATTAAGTGTTTTTATTTTATGGCTTAAAGATAATTGATAAGAGAGCAAAAGAAAAAACCACATGCCGCCGGTGGGTCCCAAACCATGACCTGCATGAAATACTAACACTTCATTTCCAAGCAATGAACACCACAAATTGAAAAAAAAAAAAACATGCCCCGTGCTTCTTGATTTTGGTGCTGCCTGTTAGCTTCCATCATGTATCTCGTAGCCTGAGTCGCTTTGGGACGTTAAACCCCATAAACCTAACCTGCCGTATCTTAACCTCATGGACACGGTGCACGCACACACAGGTAAAGTGGAAGCAGGTGTGCCCAGACTTCTTGCTGCGGACACTGCGCGCCCGCTGTGGGCCCGAGGAGCGTACCTTGTGCCAATTCCACTACTGGTCATGGCCAGATCATGGCGTGCCCACGTCCGTGGGGCCCATCGTGGACCTGGTACGGCTGGTACGGGACTGCCAGGCTTCCGAAGCCCTACCCGTGCTTGTCCACTGCAGGTGGGTGTTGGGAAACTTTCAAGGAACCTGTAACCTACCAGCAGTAGACCTCAAATTGGCAAAGAAGAATACAAAAGTGTGTGTTAGATAGCAGTAATTGCAATTGCTTGATCGAAATTGGAAAACAAGGGGTTATGGGTGTTGTAAGTGTAAAGTGGCAACTCGCCGTGAGGAGGGGGCGATATGGAGAATCCGGGCAGATGCTGCACTGGCTGCTGCAATCACGGCTTCCTGGACATCTTCCGACCTGTCCCTTCTGCCCCGCTCCCACTACAGAGGCGATGGTAGCCCACTTAATAACTTGCCCCGAACTTCGGGCGGCACGCAAGCTCCACTTCGGCAGCAACATACCCATTGAGTAGTACTAGAGGGCCCCTTCCAGCAGCTTAAAGACAAATGCCAAGGTGGCAGGTTAGAATAGGTAGTGTAAAGAAGAGAAAAGAGAGACTAGCTGCACACTGCCCTGATGGCTGGTGGCATAATTGGTGGCATTGTGAGCATGCTGTGTGGAGTTGAGTTTTCTGCAGTGCTTGAGGGCAAATTGCACTGATATTGTTGAAATTGCAGCTCGCCGATTTTGTAAACATTGTTCTCTTTCTGTGAAGCATTTTTGTGTGCTGGCCATGCTTTGCACACTCATGGAACAGTAACCATATGAGTAACGCTAAGAATTTAAAGAAAGGCGCTAAGCTTTACACTTTACAACAGAGCAGTTTCGCCCCTTCAAGTACCAGATGACACGTTCTTGAACTTGACCTGTCAATGTGACAAGCAGGTGTGGCTGTCCATGTGTGTATTATTGTAAACTGATCCATGGAAAGTAGTGTTTTCTGGAAGTCACTGTTTATATGCAAGCAGCTGCACTTAGGTATGACTCTTCAGTTCAGAAATATCTGGGCAGGAGCCCATTCCAAGAAATTGCTCCTAGCTGAGGTGTTGGGAGGGCAACACTTTTTAAGGGACACTGTGGATGACTCGATCCAATTGTTATTCTTAGTAAAAATCGATTCTATTGCTCTTTCTGGCTTTAAGTCGTTTCAACAGCAAAAGACATCATACTATTGCCTAGAAAAATGAGGTTGAAAACAAAACATTTTTTCCGCCACTCAGTCCCCACTCGTGAAAGTAATGACATCAAAGGAATCATAGACTGGCTAAAAACGGGGGGCATTTTGGTCTAGTTTTGGAGATTTTTCAAGCAAAAATGCACTTGATGCAGTTTCCGCGTGAAAATATCTCGTGGCAGTGATACGTGTGCTTATTTTGTGGCCTTTTGTAGTTTAATTATTAAAGCTCAATTTTGAGGGAAAGTAGCGTCTTCATTAGTACAAAACGGTAATCGATTGATACAGGCAAACTTCAATTGGTTCTCAGTGTCCCTGTTAAACAGTTTGTATGCGACCTGAATCAGTGGTGGGTTATGTCCCGTATACAAACTGTGTGGCCACAAATGCGGAAACATGTGATGATGACGTGGGATAGCTCAGTAAGTTCAAAAAACCTTGCGAAAAGTACACATGTCTAGAGTAACTGGATAAGTTTTCATTGCACTGCGACGCATGGAAGAAAAATGGCTGCCGAAGCTCAGTGTTGCCATAGCAGCAAACACTATGATTTACAAGGACTTCCCAAATAGTGCCTGCTTCCAAAGCCTCTGGGCTTCCCTCTAGGACCCGCATACAGGTACAAGATGTTGCTTCAACGAGTTAAAAAATGATTGTTTCATGTTTATTCTGAGTGCCCGTTCATGTTATCTCCTGCGTTAGCTGTGTGAAGTACCAGAAGTTTACTTGTCACTTATAATTATAACAGCGTTGCAACAGCAGATGCACAGGGAGCATGAATGCGATTGCAGTGCTGGGAATGTCAGTCAAGGCCAGCCATGAAGCTTCCAAATCAGGTGGCAGAGGAGAGGAGGATCTCAGTACTCTGAAAACTTGTTCAGTGACTCTACGCATGCATGGTCACTATTGCCATCTGTTGGCAGCTCAGTGAAGCTAGTATTGCCAGTGGCCAACTGGTAGGCCACGATGCACAGGGCTTAGGGCTTTGAAAATTGCTGCTGCTGCGGACGTGTCGAGTTAGTCACAGCCTTCCCTGTGCAGGTAATCGTATGATACCAGTAGAAAGCGCCTGTAGTTTCATGCTGTATGAGTTAAAAAATGAACTGTGCCCTTGTGGCAAGCGTAGCTGTAGCACTCTGCTTGGACAAATTAAGGCAGCGTAGCAGTACTGAGACCAGATTAAACATTGAGAGGTATTAAGTAGCAATGTTGTTTTGGTAGGGAAAACTGATATTGTTGTTCTGTTTGTGGCTCTTCATTGTTTATGGTTCAATGTTGTTAAGCCATTTTTTGCTTTCATTCTTTTGTCTCTTCTGCAGTGCTGGATGTGGGAGGACTGGAACCATCTGTGCCATAGACTATGTGTGGGGCCTGATGAGGGTTGGGGTGAGTGCTGCATACTGGCCTCCTGCGTCCTTTGGCGTAGTGCACGGCACCTTAAACACTTGTTTATCTGGTTCAGCTCCTGCCATGTGGCACCATTATATCTTTAACATCACAGTATTGTATTTTGTGTAGACCTTCTGTCTGTTAAGAATATTAAGGAGCATTTTGTTTTGATTTTGCTTCTCTTATCGTTTTGCATTTGTTGAATTTCATTCATACATCTAAAGGGCTGGTCTTGATAGTACTAATGGGCTCACAGTTTAATTATCGTGTTGCCTGAGCTGGCAGCACATGTCTGTATTGCAATGGATCCTTGATGCGCTGTTCATTCCTTGAGGGCAGTAATTAAGGGGCACATCCAATGGTGGCCACTTTTGTATTGTTACAATAGTGTAATAATCTTTAATGAATGCTTTACTTAGTGTTTAGGCAGTGCCACTTGTACTCCAAGAACATGTAGAAGCTCTGGCACTTGTAGCAGTGTGATTATTGAGTTATCAAATACTATCTTATTATCACAGATGGTTCTTGTATTTATAGAAGTGATTTCATTTCTTGAAGTGTGGTGATCACATCATTTTGTGCTATGGAAAGCTTGAAGTATTCTCTTTGGGGTAGCATTTCACTTTTGTAGTGATAGCTACATTACGGTAGCATTTCGAGCCTTCATCGTGGCGCCGCGCCACCCTGTGGCTGCGCCGCCATGTTGTCACGTGGTGCGGAGCAGATGCCGGTGGCGTGGCGCCGTGGCTGATCACGTGGTTCGTTACGTGGTTGGTCACGGGACCAAGTTCCACTCGGCCAGCTGTAGCTATCGCGTCACTCCAGGTTTAACCAGAGCTAAACCACCGCCAATTTTTTTCCAGAAACTGACAGACTCCTTCAGCTTGTACCAAATCATCCGAGAAATGCGAATGCAAAGGATAGCCATGGTGCAAACTAAGGTGCGATGGTTTCGCCTTTTCTTGATTTGATTTCTGGAATTTTTACAGCTGTTACTCGCCATGCATGGATAAAAGGTGGGGTCAGGGCACTTTTTAAATATGGCGCGTTACGGCCAGAACAAGCTAGCACTGATGCTGTAGTTAAATTCACACCATATTTGAGGTTTCTCTGGTGTTTCAATAATAAGGCACTTTAATTTTTGCCCCAGCTATGAACGGTACAGCTTTGTTGCACATAATAGTAGCTGACAGGGCATTGAAGTTTTTTTTTTTCTAAGTGAAAATTGAAGTAATTATTCACCTGTTGTGCATTCTAGTTAATCTAAACTAAACATAGGAAAATTCTCCAGCTCTCTGTGCACATTATAACGGGTACATCATGCAACTTAAAAGATTATGTTGGCTTTTAGCCACATGATGTTATGCATGGGTATGAGCAGGGCTTGTAATGTAAATGGAAGATAACCAGTGGGTCCTTAGGTTAACAGAGTGGATTCTAAGAAAAGGCAAACTGGTAGGGTGCAGCAGATGGGTGGATGGGTGAAGTTAGGTGGGTGGATGAAGTTAGGAAGTTTGCGAGGATAAGATGGCTGCAGCTCGCACAGAGCAGGCAATAAGTAGGGTATGTCTTTGTCCTGCAGTGGACATAGATAAATGATGTTGTTGCTATTCGTGTGAGCGAGAACTCTTGGTTATCATTCCACCGTATGTGTTCCAGGAACAATACGTACTTGTTCACCGTGTAGTGGCTGCCCTTTTCGAGCAGCAGTTGCGAATAATCGACAGCCACACATATGAGAACCTTGATGAGGATGGAGAGCCACTGCTAGGCTCGGGTGGCAACATTCAAAGCAACGACAAGATTTACGAAAACCTTGACGACCTCGGCCTGGATTGCAGGAGTGGTGAAAAAGAAAACACTGAGAATGGCAAGTGATTTTTAGTTTTTTTGTTGCATTGTCAGTGCAGGTACTCTACTCTGCATTCTTCTTGAATGCCCACTGGCATGTGATTGGAAGGTCTAAAGCATTTATTTATTTATTTATTTATTTTTCAGATGAGAAATGTGATAAGGAAAAAGAAGTAGTTGCTGGTTCTGAGGAGTCCTTGTCAAAGGCTGCGCCATCACAGGAAGCTGTGCCTGACACGGCTGGCACTGAGGATGCCTCCCAAAAGCAGGCTCGGGCTAACCGCTCCATGTCATGGAGCCCTGAGCCCAACTCTGTGGCAACTTCGTCATCTGCGCTGTCATCATCTGATGCAAGAGGAGGCTCGCGCAGTTCAGTGATCACCGATGACGAAGACAGCCAGTCTTGCAAGGATGATTTCGTGCAGACCAAAAAGTGCTTTACCAAGAAGAAGAATAGTGAAGACCAGGCCAAGGCCGCAACCTTGAGCCGTGTGCGGAGTCTCTCTGCAACAAACATTTGCCTGGATGATGCCCCACCAGAGAAGGCAGAGACGGCAGAAAGTCCCGGAAAGATTGTTGGGAAAGCCACGGTTATCCGCCGTCCCAGCATAGCGAGGCTGAAAGCACTTTTCGAGAAGTCTGACTCGGAAGATGTCAGCGGTGGGGAGGCAAGTAGGAGGCGACCTGTTTTCCGGAGTTACAGCCAGAGAGTCGCACCGCGGCGGCCTTCAGTGGCTCAAGTGCCCGATGGTGTAGAGACACCATCTGTGTCCAGATTCAAACCACTGCTATCAAAGCGCAAGAGTTTGGGTCCGTCGGCGCGAAAAGCGAAGGAGTTCCGAGATCAAGAGAAGAACCAGAAACAGCAGGGAGCAAGTTCAAGTGCAGCTTCTAAAAAGGAGAATCAGGCGGAGCAGTCTGTGAGTGCAATTTCAGCCAAGGTCATGGCTACCCCGGTGCAAATGGTGAGCTCATCAACTGACGCCAGTGCTAAACCGCCAGTCCTTGTGACAAGTTGGTGTGGTGATGGTGCTGGTGGTGGTGGCGGCGGCGGCAGCAACAGTGTGTGGGAAAAGAACGTCCTCTATAAGTCATTCAGCAGTTCTAACCTTGCTGGCCTTGCTTCGTCACAAGGTGGCTCTGGTGTGCCAGTTTCGAAACCCCTCTCCGGAACTTCAAGGAATTCATTTTCCAGCAGCGTTTCATCAAAAATTGGCCAGCAGTGCGATCCACCACCGCAGTTGCCAACGAAAAAGCGAACAGTGCAAACCTTCTACGCTCCTCTTCCATTCTATACTGTCGACACAGCAAGAAAGTCTCAGACCCTTCCTGCTCTCAGTGGTGCTGACGATGGACAACCTCAGAAGAGTGAGCACCTGGGAAGCAGCATCTACGATTTCTTACCAAGGAAAGATGCTGATGTACCTCCCAGGCTTCCGCCAAAAACAAAATTCACAAAGCCACAGCCACCCGTTGTCCCAATATCAGCTTTGAATAACACTTACGTAAACGTGTCGGACATGATTCTGGCTAGAAACGAGCTAATGTCTCGTTTATCGGATGGCCGGTATATGAACGTCAGCCAGGAAGCAAAGGAGAATATGAATCGCATTGAGAATGTGATCAGGCAACATCCTCGTGGGGCTATAATTGATCTCACATCGAGGAAGTCATTCAACGATCGCATCGCTTCAGCTTCCATTTCAAAGTATGAGCAGGTATGGGATGGGAAGACGTTTGTGAAGAGGAATCTCGGTGGCAACGAGGCTGAGGCAGTGAAGGGCACCATTACTGGTCAGCCTGTTAATGTTGAAGGAAGTCAGCGGTATGGTGCACGGAGAGACGGCTGTGAAAGTGGCACATTTGCGGATGGCTCCAGCAGCAAGGAAAAGTCGGCAACACTTCCCTCTGCATTTCGCACACATGGCCATGCTGGTCAGAAAGAGCTCTCACCTCACATTGCAAGGCAGGACCCCCTAGCTCTGTCTTCATCAGATATGGACACCTCAGACATCTACACAACACACGACGAAAGGTCGGGCACAGAGTATGATACGCTCTTTGCAGAGTCTAGTGATGCCACTGAAACCGACGCGCCTTGCGAAAAAGATGCAACGTGGAAAGGCTTGGTAGGTCTTCATTCGGGGCATGCGCAATCTGTGCCTCTGCAGTTTGTGAAGAATGTGCCTGGTTCACACACCGAGCAGCGTGTTGCCAGAATAATTGACACAGAAGTTAAGCGACCTTTGCCACCGTACGAGACCATCTACCCAACGCAGACCGGTGTTATCAGCAGCAGTGGCAGGGCCCTCTACTTGGCAAGTAATCCACCCCCGAAACCACCACGCACTTATGGCTACTGCAGTACCAAATACGAAATGGGACGCGTTGGTGCAACTGTGGGCTCACCGAAGAAAGTCCAACCACCTCATGAAAGCATATACCAAGTGCCTCCTCAACCAAGAACAACACCACACATGATATCTAGGCCACTTCACCGACTGCCACCTTCGTGTGATCCATTGGCCTTTGCGCCTTCATCAGTGCCAAACTTTGGCTCCGTCCCATTTGTTCCTGTGTACCACCCACGCCAGGGAGTGTCGGCCATCAAAAGCTCAGATTATGAAAACGTTTATGCCTGCCGCTCGGCAGCTGTGGTGGATCCACAGGCGATGAGGCAGCAGGGGTCGCGCATTGTGAAGCACCACTCCGAGTATCGTCCCCAAATCCGCGTACCTCGACAGGAGCCTGTGGAAGCCACAAGGCCTGGCAACACTGCACCACCTGCCAAGGTTCCCCTGCAGCACTCATTTTCTGATGCCAGCATCTACGAAGCACTTCGCGGTTCACTTTCTCACCAGCAGCAGCAGGTGCAGCAAGAGCAGCAGAGACTAGCTGACATCCAAGCCCAGTATGCAGTCGTAGTGAAACCGAAGAAATCTGGCCTGCAGAAGAGCAAAACAGCAGTGTCTGAGAGTGCACTTCTGGGACCTCTAGGGCCCTCTGCTCCTCCGCGATGCCGGCGGCAACCACAGCAAGACTCCGCTGGTGAGTTGCGTGCATTGCAAGCTAAAGCTGTGTGGCCGTTGTGATGATTATGGGAAATACATATCCATACATTCTTTCTCCCCTTTAGATTCCTCTGATGGGGCAGGCTGCAAGGTAAGCGAGCCATTGATTGAACTGCCTTTAAAAATTGGGATGTTGTAAAAGTTCCTCTTGAGCCACTTGGTTTAAGGCTCTGAGCTCTTCATTCTCTGGTTGTTGCATGCCACCTTCAAGTGGTTTAATCACTGTTTGACAAGCTGAATGTGGAGAATGTTATGATTACTAAGCCTTGCTTTATCTGTTGTGTTGCATTGCTTTCAGCCACAGCATAAGCATTAGTTTTAGCCCATAGCACTGGTCTCCCACACTCAGATTTCGCAGAGCCGTGAGATTTGATGGTAGTATTTGTCTGGTGCCATGTATAGCTCTGCAGCTGACCAGACTAGCCTCCTGTTTTTCAGGTCGAGAAGCAGGGAGCTGGTGATGATGTTGCACAGGTTCACATGAAGCCCAACAAGAAAGGGTCAAACACTGGAGGTAAAAGTAAGTACAGATGTAAACCAGGAAGGGAGTTCCCTTTCTGCGCATATTACTCTTGCATTTGTTGCTTAATTCTCTTGCCCTTGATTGGTTATTATGGTCAATTCTGTAAATTTGATCTACGCTCACTGAGTCACTGCTATACAGGAACCTTAGCCGGCATTTATTAAAAAATCTAATGACCTCTTTTTGTTGTAAACCTTTAATTTGTCTAGATCTTGAGAGCAAAATACCATACTGAGAATTTGGAGCAAACAGCAGCTGTCTTATTGGTACTTGCCACTAGTATGTGCATAGTGTTTTATTTGTACAGTCACTCTCTGCAAAGTGTTAACCACTGGAACATGACTGTCTGTGTATTTATGGTACGAACACTGCACCACACACACAGTGGAAACATTTCATTAATGGCACTTTTTCGATTTGAAAAGTGATGCATGCGTTGCTCTTTTTTGTGATTCAGGCCAGTCCAAGGAGGGAAGTTCTAGCGGCAGCGAAGGCAGTGGCTTCATCTCGGGAACTCTCAGCAAAGCCTTTGGGAGGTTGAACCCTTTCTACAAGGTAAGCCAAGCTGGCCCAACAAACTTCTGCATCATTTTATTTCTAGGCTTCATTGACAACAGCAGCATATTGTTAGAGCGTGAAGAAATTATACCACAAATTGCGAGGATTGTCTCGGCCTGACAGATGGCTATCATGGTAATGGAAGTGCAGAGAAAGGTTTTTGAGTTTACTGCCAAAGTTGTACTAGTTTATAAGGTAATGGCTCTTTCAATAGTGAATTAGTAGCTGCTAAGCCATGTGACTGCATTTTATATAGGTGCCTTGGGAGTAGCTGAGGTTTGAAGTGTTGTTGTTTGTGCAAAAATTCTTGGTTTCTGGTATGGTTGACAACAATCCAAGCCCATCTCTGGACAGCTCGAAATGGTTTCATGCTGAAGTAAACAGAACAGCCATCTGTTGGCAGAGAGCTGCTCACACGATAGACTCACTTGAAATGCACACAGCTTGCTGAAGTGAACGCACCTGTTGTGACACTGCCACACAAAACCCGAAACCCCCATGGTGAGGGTAGTTGTGCAGCTTGTGTATATGTATGCGTGAAGCCTGGCATTGGCGTGATATATCTAAAGCAATTCAATTTTGCACAGCCCTCTTAGTAGTAGATAGTCACCACATTCATCATTCGCCATTAGCAGTGGTGGGAATGCTGCACCAGTTGTGCCAGCCTGCACAATTGCAATAAGCCAGCAGCCAAGAACTGGAGTGAATGTGAAGTGGCGAAGGCTGCTGCCTAATGTGCATGGGCATGATTCTGGTTTATTTTCTCTATGCTTGGCGAAAGAGATGACTAATGTAACTCAACTCCATCTCATCTCACTTTATAGCCCTTTACCTTCTATTTATAGCACAAGGTGTGCATGTGCTTTGAATATTTGTCTCGACAACTGTACCAACATTGTTCGAAACAAACATAGGAAGAGCACATGCAAAAAAAAAATGTTTTCTAGAGGCTGAATTAGCGCTAAATGTTGGTTGCAGTTCCATCACGCATCCCATTGGGTCAACATATTACCGCAAGTAAGGTTTTTGTGCGCGTTACAGCTCAGCGTTACAGCTGAGCTTCTGGTTTGTTTGTGTGGTAGGATCATGTTAACTCGAACTTTCAGGGTAGAATGTTAGTTCGATTAAATCAGAGTTCTGACTAAACTGAGCCACTCCAATGAGTGAGAGCTATTTTCTGTATATTGGCATACAGTGACCACATTGCACACGCATGATCCTGAGTTTTAGTCTCTGCTGGACACCTTCGACACAAGATTTTGAAATATAGTTATAATGCGAAGAACCCGTCTGGACCAATTTCCTTGCAAATATTTTAAGGGGAAGCAGCAAAAGAAGCACATGGGATGCACACAGCAGCGCCAAGACCATGATCGAAGGAAAACTGCGGTGTTGCTTGAGAGGAGGACTGCGCATGCACGATAAAATGCTTCGTTGCGAGATGCGCTACCATGTTGCACTGCAAGAAAATGTCTGCGCTATGCCGTGAAACAGCGGCGATGTGATCGTGGTCCTGCTGCATCATTGCAATTCAAATGAAGCACAGTGCCCATGCTCATCCCGGAAAGATCACTCTGACCGATGGCCTGTTTATTTATTGCATCTTTCCTTAACTTAGTTCCTTGTATCGGAGAGTATTTGAGGGTGCTAACTGTGCAAATATAGTGATGCGGGAGCACATAGTCATGTGACAATTTTTGAATCTTGCTGTCTTTATTTTAAGCTTAAAAAAAAGAAACCATGCTAAAGTTACATTGACGAAAACTGATATGGGCACTTCTCAGTGTGCCCCTCAACTTTGCCATATAAAATTTTTGCTAAAAATAATTCTCTAATTCAAATTTATCTTTGTTAAACAATTAGCAAATTAGTTACATTTAATATAGATAAGGACCTTGCCTTGATGACTACTTAAATCCTGTACTTGTCAAATCTTCATGCAGCGTATTGTTCCTAAACCACAGTGTTAAATAATCAGCCAATAGTATACTTTTTACCGGATCTTGCTGCTGAAGTGCTGACCTTTTTGTTACTGCAGCCTGTGCTATCTATGGAAGGTAGCTGTTAGTCAGCAGAAAGAAGGGTGGCATGCAGAGGTTTTTTTACTAAATGCAATGGACTGTTAGATAGATGTAACCATGATACAATATCTAGGCACCTTTCTTGCTCAGATTGCAAAGGTGTTCCTGCAGTTGTGAAAAGTGCCACTCGGGCTTCTTTTTTTCTGAGAATGGAGAAGAGGTTTCACTATTTTATACTTTTTTCAGAAAATGCTTTTGTTGTAAATTGCAAATAGTTTTCAAATGTCAGCTTTTGTTACCTTTAGCAGTAAGCTTTAGGGGCCATAATTTAGTGATAAGCAGGAGGAAACACTGTCAGGAGGAGTTGGACTTGACATATGCAAAACATTGTTCACTTCGCAGCAAAGTAAAACTGGACGATGTATGTATTGCTGCATTGAGGGGCGATACAAGAGGTGCTTCTGTTGACGCATATTTTGAAGCGAATATTTTTCCAGCATCTTGTAACTCACTGGCTTCATGGATTTTGACCTTAATATCACCAGATGGCGAATCGCCTGTTTAGGATGAGGAGGAGGAATGACAAAAAGGGGGGGGGGTGTTGACTGAGCTGGTGGTGGGAGTTTTCAGTCCAGAACCCCAGTGGTCATGGCCGACGAGCGCACCGGTTGGATGAGGGCTCATTAGCTCTCCAAGGTGACGCTGGTCAGTTGTACCTCCCACTGCTCAGGTGATGTGTCTGGTGTCTGTAAATGTACGATTTAGCCTGGCACCCCCGTTATATGTGAAAGAGCGTTGGACTAGCGCTACGCCAAGGGCAAGTGTTTTCGTATTGGGTGGGATGGATTTTGTGATATCTTGAAAGGTTTGGAAAAGTATTGTTTTAATTTGACATCATGTGTGGGCTCCACTGAGGTGAGGCGCCTGTGTGGTGGTGGATAAATCCGGCGGTTGAGACGCTAGGCCTCAAGGCATTCGAATACTTGGGTGGTAAAGGTACAAGGTGTGGGGGGTAGACAGCTCCGCTCGGTAAGATCACGAGCAATAGTGTTAACCCTCTCGTTCCCCTCAAGGCCCTTGTGGCGTGGGGTCAATGTAATGCAATGATGTTCAGTGAGGCAGGAGCCCAAAATGATCACCGCCTGAGTGGGTGGTTGGCCTGTCGTGTACTAATTGCAGCAGGCTTGTTGTCAGTGACTATGTGGGAAGGGGCACCGATGTTACCAAAATGTTTGATAGCCAGTGCCACTGCAGTGGCCTCTGCTGTGGCTGTGCTCTCGGCCCATACATAGGCCGTTGTTAGAACAGCGTTTAAGCCAGGTTGGGAAGCGAATGTGTTAATGTATACTGCAACACTTGGTTTGCCAGATGACACCTGCAGCCTTTCAAGGCATGCACGTTGGCACATAGAAAGAGAAAATATTTTTTGCATTTCTCGTAATAGATTTTTTTTTTTCTTCAGAGCAACTCGGGAAGTTCTGAAGAGGCAAAGAAGAAGCCCGTGACTCAGCCCGCAAGTGAGTGTCACTGCTTGACTGATACATAAAAGGTTTTGTGTTGTGTATGGCTATAAATTTCTGATAACAAAGTAATCTGAATCAGTGCAATCGCTTGCACAGTGCTACTTCAGTGGGTGATTTGTACAGTTGAAGTTTGATACAACGAACTTGGTAACATATACACTTTAATTCACAGTATGAAAATTTCATGGCATTGTAATTCAGTGTTTTGAAAAACTTCCTGCATGTGTTCTAGCGCTGCCGAGAAATCCTTTATTTGTGCAGTGGTAGGTCATTCCTTTTCTTTGTACCTCCCTCATGGCTTCAGCATGGTGCATTTAAACATTGGAGGAAACAGGCACTTCCACAGACTTGCTGATGTGTGGGCAAGCTCACATTTCACCTCAGCAGATCCACTGTACCCCTGTATGCCATTAACGATAAACTTGTAATTTACCTTCTATTTTACAAGGCAGTTGTAGCCGCTTTGGTGCACACAGCTCTGCCATTGTGATCCTTAGCAATTTTTCTGCTCAGAAGTACAGTGGACGAAGGTTCTGTGTTTCCTTCTGCACTGTCCACTTTTGGACTGCCAGGATTCTCAGCCACCTTGTTTTGGAAGCCGATTTGAGAGCCAAAAGCAGCGCTCAGTTGTCTCATTCTCTTTGGGCCTCTTGCTCAGTGCAGAGCATGTCTGTGTGAACTTGAAAGTGTTCACTTTGATCGAGCAGTGAACCGAGAATCATGCAGGAGATTATTGGTTATCTGCTGAAATCTGCTGTTTCAGTAAGGAAGATAGCTGTTTCTCATGGCTTCTTGACAGCAGACTCTGCTGCTATCTTGCCACACTTTGGCAATGCCCATGTGAAGTGATGTGAAATGCCACTGTGACCATTTGCATTGGAAGCTTAGATGCCTTAGCTTTGTTCGCATGTGGAACTGGAACTTTAGGAAACTGAATTTTGAAGGCACAGACCTCATTGTATCATTGTACTGGTAAGACAGTGAGGCCAGTACTCACCTATGAGGAGGAAACTTGGAGGCTAACAAAAAGCATTGAACATAAATTGAGGATGACGCAGCGAGCTATGGAAAGGAAAATGATAGGTGTAATGTTAAGAGACTGGAAGAGAGCAGAGTGGCTCAGGGAACAAATGCGAGTTAATGATAACCTAGTTGAAATCAAGAAGAAGAAATTGGCATGAGCACGGAATGTAATGCAACGGCAAGGCAACCAATGGTTGTTAAAGGTAGCGGAGTGTATTCCAAGAGAAGGCAAGCGTGGACGGATGAGATTAGAAAGTTTGCGGGGATGCGATGGCTGCAGCTTGCGCAGGACAGAACTTATTGGAGGGATACGGGAGAGGAGTTTGTCCTGCAGTGGTTGTAGTTAGGCTAGATATGATGATGGTGACAGTGTTTTAGAGATGTTTCAAAGCCTTCGTAAAGAGTTTTTCTTTTTCCTATACCAGCAACAAGCCCTAAAAAGCCAGAAGTGCCTAAAAAGCCAAGCAACATCTCTGTGCTGCGAATGTCCAAGAAACGACCGGCGCCGCAGCCAAAAGTCTCGAAGGCTCCAGACTTCTCAGAACGCCCTCTTTCTCAAGGCCCCAATGACTCTTCGGGGTCTGAACACTGGACACAGGTCTAAAAATGCTCCTGACACTTTTTTGCAGTTGCCTTATCGCACAGAAAAGATTCAGTGTGTGACCAACCCATCCTTGTTTTGTTTGGGCACAAGCCATCTTGTTCTCATCCCCTTTGTGAATAGAATGTTGTCAAGTCAATGCATTAGTGTTGGAAGCTGCTTGTACTCGGCAGCGACAGTCACCCCGCGTTTGTTCAAAGGCGTTTCTACTTAATATAAGTGGATTTCACAGCCTGTCAGCTCTCCACAATCGGTGTGTTGCGACAGTTGAGTGAGAGTCACTCTTTACGCTCATCTTTTCTGGCTTCTGCTGAATAGGTTTTCAGAGATGCTGGAGATGAGTCCTTCTGTCTTAATGTAACCTTTGTTCCTTTTTTTTATTTGCTTTTAGTATTTATTGCTAGCATTATTTTACAAGCTTTTTTTTTTCCCCACTGTTCTAGGTTACATTTTACGTTGCAGAAAAACAATTGCTGGACACTCCATTTAACAGCTTGTTTTGTTTACTGCGGTTGTGTATACTTGACTGTTTTTATGCCTATTACTATCTCTTCTTTTTCGGTTATTTAATGGTAGATTTTCACTTGTGTAATGGAAGGGATGTATGTACCTGCAGCCGTGAAATCCTTTTTTGAAAGAAACGACATGGCTCATTGGAAACAAACCTGCATGTACAGGGCTTCTAAAGAAGCTGAATTGGGCAGAGGCCTGCAGGTATCAGAATCAGAACATGGTCATGGTCGCCAGTGCCAGTCACTGCTGCATCCAGGTAAACACAAGAATCGCAATACCGCACCATAACTATAAGACTCGTGCTAGCTCCTACACTGCTGTTGGCGCTTAAGTGTAATTTGTCATAACACCATTCATTATAATAAGGGAGTAATTCCTCATTTGCGTCCACCCAAGTGCAGCCATACGGCTACAAAGGAAAGCTTCCCACTTTCCCACATCGAGTTATTGATCAGTTTGCTCTCGCCCTACCATGAGCTTGCCGTCCCTGTTAGCTCAGTTCGTAGAGCGACTGCTCCAGTGGAGCAGTGGTCTCAGGTTCGAACCCTGGACCAGGGCTGCAAAGTTTCTGAGAAAGCTGTGTAGTAGCTTTCCTTTGTAGCCTTATGGCTGCACTTGGGTGGATGCCAATGAGTAGTTACTTCCTTATTACAAATCTACTCTACCTTGGAGGACTCTCCTAAAACATTTGACCAACACCATTCATTGTGGTGTCGCAACACACACCCAAATGTGTTTGAACGGGCATCCTCAGTGATGCGGGTGCAGCCATTCGATTTGCAAAAAGAGCAATGTCTGAATCAAAATGTGACCTTTGGGAGTCTTGAGTATGCTTGAATGTTGCCAGTTAGTACTCCCAGTTTTTTCTATTTTTGCTCTTGCTACATTTTCTTGGGCCATCGGTGCTAAAAAGTCCTCAATGGCATAACGCCTGTGCATTACTGCTTGATATGATGTTTGCATTGTCATAGAATCTTCAGCGCTCTTTAAGAATGTGATGAACTTGTGGAACTGCATTGCCAGTTTTTAATTTTCTCGTTTGTGACATTTTGACTGTGTCCGTATCCACTGGGTGCCTACGTATAAAAATCTCTCTACTCATTTTACAGTGTTCCTGTGTAGTATATGACAAACGCAGCACATAAATGATGAGTTAAGTCTATATTGCCCATGGATTTGAAAAATGAAGAGGGAAGTTGTCCATGGCAGATTTAAGAGGTTGGTTTAAGCTGTTACATGATGCGTCAGTTCCCACACAACTTGCATAACATTAGCTGTCCTGGAGGACTTTCCTTGTGGTTGATTGCAGCAAAGGTCCGACATCATGCATTGGTTTATTCAACCTCGGTGATAAAAGTAGTACCTGTCATGTGAATTTCAATGCAATCTACAGTTGGCGTTGGCCATGTCCCCCCAGTGATACACTTGCCTTGCTGCGAGCTTCTCTTCCTTTGTTTTCAGTGCAGCGCAAACCTGCTGCAAAGTCCTGCTGTGGGCTTGGCACTTTTATTTTTATTTTTACTGCCCAGTCTAGCGTATGTATTCAGCTTTGGTTCATATGGTTGGTGCGTGTCAAATTGGCAATGAATGCTCGGGTCTGATTGTTGCAACTGCCAATTTTTGACACGAAATTGTTTAATGCCAGTTCTTAAAGGAGTACACACATGACTTTTTTTTTTTTTTCCTTTCATGTGGTCCACAACGCAGACTCCTCTGATAAACATTGTGTTTTCATCCGTGAGTTTCAGTTTCTTAAATTTTCAAAAACTAGTGGAACTGGGAGCAGCAAAACGTCAAAACTTGAATGCACAAATAATGTAATTGTGCACTTTGGTGCCTTATGCGCCCCTTTTTATTGTAATGTACAGCCTTGGTTGAAAGTCTTCAGGCCACAGGGTTTGTTTTTGAGGCATATGATTGGGCAGTTGTGAATGCCCAGAGTTCCAAATCTCTGGAGAGAGAAGACTTCCTCTCACACCTTTGAACTTTTCAAACTTCTGGAGTGGTAACACATTACAATTGCAACTTCTTACGCATGCTACTCAACATGTCATGCTGACTTTATTCACAAGTGCAACATAGAAGATGCTTGTTAATGAAAAGATAATTTGGAGCTTCTTTTGCACGATTCATAATACAGTTGTCTACGCTTCAAGACAATCACTCTTGTTTTAGGCGGAAAAATTAAAGCTGAAATTTTATCTGTCTGCCCTTTTAAACCACCTTGGATTACTGTATGTTGCCTGCTGGTAACAGGCGGCAAACACTTAGATTTCAGCAAGCAGATTGTTGCCAATGTTCTGTTTGTGACCTTATATTTCAGCGCAGTATTGTTGTTGGCTTTCTTGGTTTTATTTTTTATTGGTAGCAGAGGTTTTCCTTGCCACTGTAAGCATTACGGCTTTCATGATAGAGTTCCTAGCAAAAAAGTTTCCGCTTGATTTTAGTTTTCAGATGGCTTTTTTGGTGCATCAGGAAGCAAACACTGCTCTGTGCATCTGACAAATTATGTTTTTACATATTAAGTTATTAGCCTTCATTATTTGATTGCATGCATTGTGAATCATGTTATGTGTTTTTAATTCAAGGTCAAATCAAGTTTCTTCCATGTCCATTTACCCTGTCGCACATTGAGTTTGCGAGCAGAATGTTGTGTTATCTATGTGATAGGCAGCTGACAACAAGCCTGTGCTGTAGAAATGTTTATAATGTGCAAGTTGGTTTTTTTTCTTTCATAATCCTGTTAGTTTTTCTTGCTGCATTTGTATGTTAGCTGGAATGACAAGGGAGTGTTCACTTGCTGCATGTAGCTGTCGTTTAGTGTAAATATGTGGCATGCAAACAGTGATAACTATAGAATGGAAGTGTGCAGTTTTTGCAACTGCTCAAGCACATGTAACCCCTGTAATGCCTAGGTAAAGAAAATTCGGTAGGATAAAAGTTATGAACTTGATGAAATGTGAAAAACTGGTTGATACGTCGACAAAAATATGATTATATTCAGTTCCATAGATAGCAGGCAACGATGCC
The DNA here is from genome assembly GCF_052857255.1 of Amblyomma americanum. NCBI lineage: Eukaryota > Metazoa > Arthropoda > Arachnida > Ixodida > Ixodidae > Amblyomma > Amblyomma americanum. The sequence goes on from NC_135503.1 coordinate 29,307,038, forward strand.
AAAGCTAGCGCATCTGTTCGCGCAGGCTAATTTCATGCCCCCAAGAAGTAGTTCACCCTACTATCAAAGTGAGCACAAGCATATTTCGTTGTGACAGATCTTAAGTGCCGTGAATGGCAATCTCCTGGACTTCGTTTTACCTCTTGCCACATTTTCATCCTCCAACTCTTTGAGAAGTAAGAATGACTTTGGTGGACTGATACGTGACTGGTAGCGAATCGCCCTTATTACATCCGTGCCTAAAAAGTAGTTTATACTCAGTGAAAATTATAGCCAGAAGGTCAGAGTGCTGAGCGCATCGCAGCTTCAGCCGTAATTTTAAGTGCTACCACTTCGTTTTATACCTCTCTTCGCTTTCGTTCAAACACTCACTGAGGATTGGAGAAGGACGAATGATGCGTGGCAGAGTAATATGGTTTCGCGGACACACTACATCCGCAGCCTTTGCAGTGTTGCCTGCTATGCATGTAACAGAGTATAGTGTTCAGTTACAGTTAGCAAATTAGGATGATTCCCCCTAACAACTGGACCTTGTACACACAGTAAATAATAAGTTACGTTCAAAATCATTACACCCCTTGCTGAAGTAGCAGTACTTTCATTGAAGCTTTGATAAAAACGTTAGGGAATCTAGTTTGTGCAAAACTGTCAAAATTTGATACACTTTTGCAAGCTTCACTAAAACGGTTGGCATTTGTAGTCTGTATCGTGCGATATGCCGGGCGTTACAGGGGTAGTCGCTGCAATTGTCTCTACATTGTTCTGGCCACATGCCATGCAAGCCAGTTTGTTTTAGCGAGTCCCAATATCGAGCTTCTGATGTTACCATGATCTCCCGTTTCCTGTTGTCAGTGTTCACAGTGTTCGAGAAGTCAAGAATGCGTGTCAAGATAGCACTATTTTTAGACAATAGAATGTATTTTTGACGCATTTTATGCAGTAAGATGTTCTTGTTATCTGTGTGCATGTGTGCGTGTTGCCTTAAATTTTGCAGTGCTTATTTCTGGCCAAACAAAAAAAAAAATTGTGCAGTGATGTCCCATCAAAACAATGTTTTGTCTTTTAAAAAGATTGATTCTAGTCCCTTCAAGCTAGGGGTCATTAGCACAATCAAAATGCAAAGCCACTAAAAGCAACATTGAGAATGTTAGAAATCTGCTTTAACTGTTGAGTTGGCAAAAAAATAGTCAGCACTTTTCATTAGCATCGCACTGTCACGCCATTTTGCTCAAGAGAATAATGCTCGAACTTTGACTGCCCTCTGTGTTCACATTGCGGGATAGAGGTCACATCATTGCTTTGCGCTGCAGTGCCTAATGCCTTGTCCTCTGCAGCCTGTTCCTAATCGTCCAATTCACATTTTGCCCTTTCTATTCATAGTTTCAGTTCTCATCGGTTCTAAAAGATGTGTTAAACGTGCCAAAGTAACAGAGCTTCATTTTTATTCTTTCAGTACCAATAAGCTAGCGTTGTTTCAGTTACTTAAACAGAAAGTCTATGTGCACATGCACAAGTGCTGTATGCTTTCCATCGTCTTAAAAGAGGTGCAGAATGTCAAAATTTGGCCATAAATAGAAGCAGCAGCTGTTGCAGTTTTTAGGCTATGATACGAGGTGTTGAATGTAATACACTGTTGAGTACAAGTGACTTATAAAGCTAGGAAAACCTTTATATCATGTTTACTCACTTGTACCGAATTTGAACAAATGCAGCATGTGTACCTAAGGGACATGCTGTGATCCCTGCTATTATTGTGGAGCAGTTCAGTGTAGGTTTAGGCTTTTTAAGTTATTTGATTGCTAGGCTTTGGTCTTCATTGTTTAGCAAATAGCATTTGTGTTGTACAGGGTGCCTTAGTGCCCATCAGTGCAATGTGATTTTAATTGCAAGCCTGCTAGGGGCTGTCTGTATGAGATGTGCCTTCAGTCAGGGCAGCATCATTTTACGGTTTACATCAGTTGCTGTTTCATCTTGCATCATTGCCCTTTTTGGCTGTGACGTCACGGCATTTGTATGTACATACTCAAATTAAATTTCCCATTCATTTGCTGTGCAGCTGTGTGTTCAGTGGTGGCAGTGTGGACAACAATGCTGATTTTTCTGTCAAATTCGCTTTAATGATGGCACATGATGTCACAATATGACCAAGACTCATTGATAAGAATGAAAACAGTAGTTCGTGTCTTCAACTAGACAGATGTTCTCTCGTCACGTACGTACAAATCATTATGGCACTTTCTTAGTGTTCTAGATGCTGGTCTCTGGAATAAACATGACAATTCAACACATTGCTGAGCACGATTTTTCTGTCAAATTCGCTTTAATGATGGCACATGATGTCACAATATGACCAAGACTCATTGATAAGAATGAAAACAGTAGTTCGTGTCTTCAACTAGACAGATGTTCTCTCGTCACGTACGTACAAATCATTATGGCACTTTCTTAGTGTTCTAGATGCTGGTCTCTGGAATAAACATGACAATTCAACACATTGCTGAGCACTATTACTCAGCCATCTAGAAACGCTTGAGACATGCCTCTTTTTATCAGCATTTGTAATATCACTGTCACGTATACATCATCACGTGCACTCTTGAAGAGGGCTGCTGCTCTTCCTTGGGAGTGACGTCATAACACACCCCGGCACGTCAATTTTTCATGCCACAATGTCTGCTTTTTTTGCTGTCTACATCTAGTAGTTGGGCACTTGCAGTGCCTCTGAAGCTATCAAGGTCCTGAGGAGTGAGGACATAAAACTTCCCAACTCTCCAGACACTGAGCTTCAGGGACGCCATAAAGGCCCTAGTTCAAGCCTCTGAAGCAGACCTTGTGGCCTGAAGATGCTTCATCAAGGATGTAAAAGCCAGTTTGCTGCTTCCATCGCTTTTAAATCAAGAAGCTGGCTGCTATGTTCCTCTATGGTTTAGTACTCTCCTTTTTGTCTTTTACTGGAACTCTGGCAAACATTCACCACCGCACAAAAAACACAAGTGGAACTTACTTAAGCTGCATGATGCAACCGTGAGTATTGGGGCATATTCCTAGACCCAGTGCTAGAATGAACAAACAAAGTAATGCGCAATGCAGTTTGTCTGGGAAACTGCTTTCACCACTTCAGTGGATTCATGACCCTTATCACAAAGCTGCTGAGCTGTAAAGTATGCAGTTTTCTGGTTCTTTCACTCCTGCCACTAACACTGAGCTCTTCGAGTTATGACTAACCAGCATGATTTTGTATTTATATCAGATAGTTACAAACATGCCATTCTAAGCTTCAGCTGTCGTGAAAAAGGTGCGCATTAGAATCTGATAAAATTAGCATTCGGTTTTGAAACTCAATGAAAAATGCCACTTAAAGGGTGCTGTTATGTGACATATAACTGCACTGCAGAACATTTGGCAATTTGAGTTCTGCCGTAGTTGTAGTTAACACTTGCCCGGTGTGTGTCATACTTGCAAAGCAGGAATTCACAAGAGGAGGAATCCGCGCTGGCACTAGCAGTATTTTATGACGCTTGGAGCTTGGACTAGTTGGTGAAGCATATTTGGAGGTGCACAGTGAGAGAAATGGCTGATGAGGTCATCCTTGGAAAGCTTGATAGAGCTTGTCCTATGCTCTCCAATCTGGTTTGTTTCTCGTCGGCTGTGTACCTCTAAACATGCAGATGATGTTGCAAAACGTAGAAAGGTACCACAGGAGTACCCCTTCTATATCTCTGCTTTGTGGCTGTACCACATGATAAGAATATCGTTCACTGGAGTGTTCTTGAATTCAGTGATCGAAGCTGAATGTAAAAAGATAAAAAAGCAAAAATGTACCAAAAATATGCCAGAGTTCCAGTACACAAGGTATCAAAATGAGGAAGACAAAAGCCTTAAAAGACAAAAAAAAGTGCATTGCTTTCTGTCATTCAGCACAGTGCACAAGCATTGTGCCATTGGGCATTGGCCGTAATCCACTTAAAAAAATATAACCAGTCGGCTCATGGGAATTCACAGGTGCAGAATCTCAAAGGTAGTGGAGGCACTAGCTTAGCCAATCCGTGTGTATAATCAGCAGCAAAAGTTAATGGGATGATGGTGCCCAGGATAAAATTTACTTTGACGAAGTCACGAAACTCAATCACCTAAAACGACAACAAACGTGAGGGACAAGTACGCTTCATTTGCTAGTTGCAATACCAGGCAACGGGGTCACAAGGCAGTGGCACAGTAAAGTTAGCCTAGTTAATCGGACTTTAAGGGAGTGGAGACAATGTCAGAATAATCCAAAGGTAAAATTGTCAAATAGCTCCCCCCAAAACTGCCAGAAGCCGTTTGAATCACTGTAAACCTATTTGGTGGAAAAATGACTATGGTTAGCTGTCTCATTGATGCACGTCACCAGCACAGTTGTGTCATCCTGGCATCTATTGCGCTCCACGACCACTTTTTTCACCTGTTCTGACCCAATTCATCAAAGTGGCCAACTTAATGGGGGCGCTTGTGGTTCAGGCAAACAGAGGTGTCGAGTAGTCATGTGATATGCAAGCAGGGAGAGTACTCGGACAGCTGTACGAACGGGGTCATGTGGCCAGCCGTGCTACGACGCTAACGTCGATGGATACAGCGGGAATGATCGACTAACATCTCTCCTGTAACATATAGAGCAATGGCGTCTCTGATTCTGAGAGGAAAACTGGATGGCAATGACGATGTTCACAGTTCCTCAAAAAGGGTTTGGTTTTATGGGGTTTAACGCCCCAAAGCGACTCAGGCTATGAAGGGCGTCGTAGTGGAGGGCTCTGGTAATTTCGACGACCTGGAGTTCTTTAACGGGCATCGATGTCGCACACTACATGGGTCTCTTGCATTTCGCCTTGATCGAAATGTTACCGCCGTGACTGGGATCGAACCCTCGTCTTTCGGGTCAGCAGCCGAGCACCATAACCACTGAGCCACCGCAGCGGCTGTTTAAACCGAAAAGTCCAACCACTACGTATCACACAGGCGTTGGCCGGGGCTCTGGCAGCAGCCTGAGTTATCCGGATTTCTGAATTTAATGAGGTTTTACTGTACAAGCAATTTTTGTCCAAGAAAATACATCAACTTTTGCTGCTGACATATACGCAGTCATACATAGTACAGCCCTGACCTGCCAAATGCAGTTTTCAATGTTCTTGGTGCAGATGATTAGACAGAGTACTGAGTCATCCATGTGCTTGTATATTCAATTTTTTTCAACCAAGTTTAGTGTAAATTGGAGGCCGACAAATATTTAAGCATATCTACATGAGTCTGTAACACTAACAAAGTTCTGTCGCCACATCTCTATATTAAGAGGCAGCAAGCATCTTTTAGCCATCTTAATGGTGCCATATGCTTATGAGCTTGGCATTCATTGCATGTATACAAATATACTGCAACAGTGAGTTGCACATACAAGAGAGTGCAGTACCATACAAAACAAACTTCTAAGTAGAATCTAAGACCTCCTGAATACCGAGAACCCTGTAAAAGGTGGTTTCTAGCATACAAGTGAAGCAGCAGGAATGTGGTGAGAAGCTCAGTATTGCTTGTGACAAAGTAACTATATTTAGTAACAGCACTTGGCTTTGGGTTCAGCAAGGGTTGCTTGGTATCATGCACAACCCTTTTGATAATTTCCTCCAGAAACCATTGCACCAACCTATTGGCAGCACTCTTACTTTTAGCTGCTATGATGAACTGGATGCTAGGACGCTTTTCTATTCACACCAAGGACCTTAAAGGGGCATGAACGACGTATTGAAGTTAGCCTGTATCATCTGATAACCACTCTTGAAGTTGCTACTTTAATTAAAAATTGAGCATTTATAGGCCAGAAAAATGCTTAAAAAATTAACACAAGCCTTGCCGCCACGATTCATTTTTGCACGCAAACTGCGCTGCGTCAAGACGTTTTCTGTGCGCGGATCCCTCAGGATAAGCTACACCGCTGTTCACTTCCAAACAATGATCACGCACTCCTTTTCAGTCTCGATGTCACGAGCTTTATCCAAGTGGTGGGAAAACTTTTAAATCTAATTTGATAGGCAATAAATATTTTTGCTGCCGGACAAACATCAGCATTAGCCACAGAACCAACTTCTACCATGAACCAAAAGTAGGATGAAGCTGTCTTCAATGTCTCTTTTAACACCCAGTGCCTGCATTCTGAGAAAGTTTGAAAGTCACCTCACATTCCATTGCTGGTGTAAATATATACATGTACAAAACCTGGTAGCAGCACCCAATGCGGAGTTTCCCACTTAACAGGATGCATGTAATTAGCGACATTCGTCTCACTACAGCAAGAATTTGCATAAAAACACAAATAACATTTCTGCTCTTGCCAAGGCAAGTCAATAGTTTACAAAAAACCATTTTTCTAAGAGAAGGAAGCTCACTAGCAGATAGGAAACTGCCTTATGACAAATGATGCAATTCCAGCTTCCCATGTGCTAAACATAGGGTCCTTCTTTTTTCTTGCTCTCTGGCCCTTCGTCTCACAGACCATGGAGTAAATGCTACCGATATGGGTGCAATGGTACTAACATTGAGTCGGCTACAAAGTTTCAACAACCTCACTTGCATCTCCCAAGCTTGTACTTGCGCATGATGTCTATGAGGAATTCGAACCGCTGCACCCTGTTGCGCAGTCTGTGCTGAGGGTTCTGCACATGGTCTGCAAAGTACGACGATGGCTTATGCGGCACATGCACCAGCCACACATGGGGAAGCACGAGAAAGACGTAGCCTGCCGCAAAGAGCTCGGTCACGTGAGTGATCTTGTTCATGCCGTAGCCTGTGAAGCGCTCGTCGTACAGCGGAAGCTGGCCAGTGTTCTTGAGCACCAGGTATGGCTCATACTTGTCACTGAATGTCTGCACCACGTACGGCTTGTCGGTGCGGTACCACTTCCAGTAGTCTGTGCTCTGGTGGGACTCGGGTGTGATGTCATGCCGAAACGGCTGCACGAAAGGGTCCTGTCTGTGCAGCAGCTGCATGAGCTCCTCTTTTGTCTGGGCGACACCGTCGGTCTTCTGTGGCAGCTCCAAGTATTCAAAGGCTGGGACCACAAATGCTACCTTGTCTGTGTTGGCCACCGATCTGTCATTGGAAGGCAAGAAAAATTTGGTTCTCGGGGCAAATGGTGCCCACTTTGTTGTGCCACTAATATAGCACTGCTTTACTTCAATCTTACTTCAAAAAACAGAGCAATGGGATGAAGACACAGCAGAGAAACAGACAACATGATTGCTGTTTCCTTCTCCAAATCCCTGTCCTGTCTTTGTTGTTTTTTTCCTGAAATACACCACTAACAAAAGCCATGCCAATTCGTTGAAAAAACTTAATGATGCCAGTCTAAGGACAGCCACTGAGGATAAAATGAAGTTCGCCTATATAGATTATTACTGCATACTAATGATAAAGAGAGGCTATTTTCACTGACGGAAAAGCTTTTGTAAGCTAAAGGAGGCCAAAAAAAATTAAATACAGGCTATAAAAGACTTTTCAAAAAGTAAACTGTGACGACACCAAGTAGTTTTCTGTTTACAGACCTCTAAGGTTAGCTTAAGCTGCCATCCACTTCCAGCTAGTGATTACAGGGTCCCTAGTGCTCCCAACATCACAATCATTGTCATGAGTTTGAAGTGAGCACAGGGAAAAATATTCTATTTTCAACCTCAAGTTTCTCATCCATTTACCTTCTGCTGCCAAACAACAAAAATCAACAAAGCCAAACAAGCCAATTTACAAATAGCAAAGATTCTGTAACATGGTGCGTTTCTTTCTCACAGCTCCATTTGCCCACATATGCTGCTACTATATTCAATGTCAAATGTTACCTTGTAGAAAGAAGGAAGTGCTTGTGAAAGTCTGGTGACGGCTGGAAATCAGCATCAGCGGTGAGGAGGTATTCGCAGTTTGTTTGTTTTATGGCAGCATTGCGCAGGGCATTGATCGGGTAGTCACCGGAGCCTGGCACACCATAGGCGAGTGACACATGGCTGTCTGGGTGCAACTTAAGGTTCTGCAACTTTTTCTGGACATACAGCTTCTGCCAGTCGCCATCTGTCTTTCCACCCTGTAAAAAAGAGACATGCATTTAGACAGTGCATGCACACTCAGTGTAGCTGTGCTATTTTAGTGCATGCAAATAATAAAGACATGATGGTTCAGCACGCTTAATTTTTTCAGAACGAGAAGACACAACAACAAATTCTCATTCAGTAAAAATTTAAGCGGGAAGAACCATCATGAACAACCTAATAGGCCCAATTCTCGCCATTTTATTAGTAATAAAGACAGATTGATGTGATCAAAATCGTAGTGTCTAATCTGAAGTGAAAAAGCTGAGCAGGTGCTGTCAGGCGCAAGAGTACTATATATCTGGAGCAGTAAAGAGGGCCCAATGAAGTACATTCAGTGTTTGAGGAGTTGACTATTGACTATTATGGGTGATTGTGTGTATAGTGATGTTGACTGGCCAGGTCTTGGGTATATGCCTGATGTATGGATCTTATCAACATTTAGGTGTTGCTATGGTCCAGCAATTGCCGGCAGAATCCGCAACGCTGATCCCACCAGTAGCTTGCAACAACCTCAACCTCTTAGACACCTAATTTTAGTTGCATGTTTTCTTCTCGGTAATAATGCGCAAGACGCTTGTACACATGGATCACTATGTGATATTTGCCTACGGCCCGTGAATAATTTTGTATTGCATTTCTTCTCTCATGCTGCTTCAGTACTGGTTTCAACAACCAAACAATGGCCGTGATGTCAAAGTGGGTTTAGGTCAAGTAAGGCATGAAAATAACAAAATAATCACCAAGACATTGTTCGTTGTCATTCCAGCTCTTGTAGCTCACTTAAGTGTTGCAACCGATTAAAACAACATAACAGCCATTATACTGCAGTTTTTTTTCATGCCTCAAGGAACCTAAGCCCGCCTGTGACATTGCAGCCATTACTTGGTTGTTGAAACCAAAACCGAAACAGTATATTATTAGTGTGAATGCCGCCTTCTTACGGCCCCTTGAAGTGAATGTAGGTTATGCCATTTGCATAATTTGTACACATGGATCACCTGTTGGTATTCTCTTCTGACCGCTAAATGATTTAGGATTGAGTTTCTTCTCTGATATATCTTGCTTGCATGCATATGAATGGAAATAAACAGCTCTAGCTTTAACCTTATAACCCTGCATACGTATGCCCTGGTGGGAAATGGTAGCCATGATACATGCATGCAGGTATAGGTATCACTGGTGCAGTTTCTCTATCTCTGTCAGGATTGGCTGGAGTGGGAAATCCTTAGAACAGTGGGGTGTGCTCCGTTTCTTTCTGTCCACACACGTGCACGAAATGGCTACAGCGTAACGGGAGGACTGCTCCAAACACAGCCGCTACCTTGACAGGCACGTATATGACCAAGGAGACAGGTCCCTCCCACAGCTGCAGCGTGTGCTCCAGGACCGGCAGTCGGTCCATGGACAGCTGAGTCACCAGCGCCACGTCCTTGATCAGGTGGCGCTTCTTGGACGAGCGGACCTTGCCCAGCAGCAATTCGTACTTGAGCTTCTGCCGGCGGTGCCCGGGTGGAAGGCTGCGTGCGGAGGTCGGGCAGTCTTCCAGGAGATCGCGGGCCCGGCAGCTCTCGCTGGCAGCGGGCTCGACCAGCGGCGTGAGCCGCACGTCCGTGAAGTGCACCACGCCGGCGTAGCCGTAGCAGCTGAGCATCACTGTGGCCGTGGCGATGGTGCGGTCGGAGCGCGACGCGGCGTAAACCCCCTCGCGCCGCGACAGCGTGCTCGTGCTCGCGGGATAGGGCACGCGCAGGAACTCCTCGCTTCCGTCGCTCAGCTTGACCAGGACCAGAGCCCCGAGGAAAGAGTCGGCCGTCTGAGACTCGAGCTGCTCGGCGGAGACGCGCAGCGAGAGGCTGAAGCTACGCAGCGTGAGGTTGCGCCGGAACGAGAGGTGCTGGTAAATGGCGCGAACGGTGCCCCGTTTGCAGGTGATGGAGAAGGCCTTGGAGCAGAGAGCCCACGGCTCGTTGAAGCACTGGATGTTGGCCGAGACGGTCGCCTGATCTTGCCACCATCCGTGGACGTCGATCTGTCCCCTGGCTATCACATCGCGGGATAAGACGTTCGACTCCGAGCCCGAAGAATAATCGCCGCAGGGCCACCCGCGTACGGTGCGGTTTGCGGCGCCATCCGCGTCATAGAGGTCGGTCTGTAAACGTCCGAACCACTGAATGAAGATGTAGATTACAGCTGTGGATAAGGCGGAATAAATAGTGACGCCGTAGAAAGCGACGCGGATAACGAAACGTAGGTTTCTCATTCTGATTCATGCCAGTGCCGGGCTGCTTACACCTCTACTGTCAGATGAGGTTAGCCAGCGAAGGACCGTGCCTTTCAGGTAACTTGAAGGCCCGGTCGTGAGCAGAACAACGGAACTGCAAGGTCGCACCGCACCACCGACTGCGGTTGACCACAACCGAGAAATAACGACCGCATTCCTAAAGAGAGATGCACTGCTTGACCAGACGACGCTTCAGCCATCACTGCAGGCATTGCGGGTTAGAAAGTTGCCAGCCCCTTTTCTTATTGGTGTCTGTCGCAAGGCGTGTATGCCGCTTATGACTGACTGACTAAACAGATAAAGACATCGTAAACATAATTTCATGGTTTGTCATTCAATAATTTTCATTTTATAAGTAATTTTTAGTTATACTGCTTACACAGTATTTTACTGCAGAGGCCGGAACCGGCTAAAACCACCAAAACGCACTCTGTTTTGCGCGTTATGATTGGTTTCTTTTTCGCGACGTGTTGTTTAACGCAGACATTTCATTGGCTTCCGCTTCACCTGCGCGCCATAGCGGCCATAGTACGGTCGCGTAGTTCGCGCTTTCATTTTTATTTTCGCGTGCGCTTTCCCGCTTGCTCTTTTGCTATCTCTTGCTCTTTCCTCCTCCGCCTTGCTTCCACTTCCTTCCCACTTTTTGCTTTTGCCCCCATCGCCATCATCCAGCCATTTGAGTGGTGGTTGTGGCGTTGGTGGAGTCTGTTTTGCTTCGCGCGGCAGCGTTATGTGTGCTAGCCGTTGACGTTTCGCGTCGGCCGCGAGAAACACGCCCTTGAACATACGAGCAACGGCTAGTCTCACACAAGCAACAGAAATGCCCCTCGAGGTACAGTGGCCCCTTCCTAACCTCAGCCAGCCCAGCAAATTATGGCAGCTCGGAAGCTCCGTAGTCGTTCCCGCCGTCGGCCTGCTGGCAAAACTCTTTCACGGTAAGCAAACGTTCAACGACGTGTGTGCTTGAAAAACCAGCGTGAATTAGGTACTGGAATTTCTAGTGTAGTTACGAATTTGATTAGTTACGCCTTCGCGTAACTACTCGATTGTGTATGTACGCGGGGTGCGTTTGTGCAAGCACTGATATAACCCCTCTTCCGCAGACTTCCGCCACATATCCTGCGCAATAGCTTGCCGCATTCGTTTCCTCCTGGTCGAGCGTGCCGGAGCTGTGGTCTCCCCAAAGCAGATAGCGAAAGGATTTCCTTCTGGGAAGTAGACGCAGTCGGCTGCTTCCGTTCCATTTAGCGGTACAAGAGCCCTGCTAGACTTGGCTAAAACTTCCAGCGCAGCTGGGCCTGCAGCTCTGTAATGCACGCCTCGAGACCTTCCCTTGCTATCAAGGTAAAACGCCAAGGCAATGCACTCGCGCTGCCTAGCCGGGCGATGCCGTATCGGTGATTTGAAGGTGATAACGCAAGGCCGAGTTCAGCGATCGAAGTGATTGCCCTCCGCGCACTCGCTTTGACACCGAGTTTAGCGTCACAAGACATCCATAACCGGTTTTGAGGGCATCGCAGTTTCATCGGCGGGCAGCATGGTCACGCGCTTGTTAAGCATTTACTGTGTCCGCCGCGCGAAATGAGCAGCTGGTATTTGTAGCAGCAGTTCACAGGCAGAAACGGACGTGTGCGATTTATTTGCCGCCTGCCATGCAGTACTGTGCTAGCTGAGCACATGCTTGAGACCCTCTGCAGTGTTAGAAACTAGCATCACTGAAAATAGAAAGGGAAGCACCTAGTATTTCCCTTGCTGGATCCTTTCGATTAACTGATTTCGTTTTTGCAACTTGCATGCATGTCTGTATGCACATCATGTTCCATCGTCGTATGCGTATTTTTATTCATTGTCTACCTCGAAATGAAATGCTAACGGCTACAAGTTCAGATGCATTGCTTCAGCTTCACATTATGTATCGTGTAGTCTGGAAAACATTTAAAAATATTGACAAAACTTTTATTTCGTATTTGTGAATGGGAAAACACTGCTGATTAGCATATTTTATGACTATTAACAAAGCATGTATCATTTGTGCCTTACCTGGCATTGTTTAAACAATAATGTCAAATTGACATTATTGAAGTTTGCTTTTCTCAATAGATCACCGCATTCTAATGACCAAGACACTATTTTCTCCGAGAACGGAGCTCTTATAAGCTAGAAGAGACTGAAAATTGAAATACAGGTGTCACTGTCTGGTTGATTTTGCAGCTTAACTATTGTGTGGAAACAGTTTTATGCAAGCTGATCCCAGAGTCTAGACCACAGCACTGTTCACTTCAGTCAGTGATCACGAAGTCCTTTTTAGTGTAGACATTAAGAGTTTTGAATAGAGTTGTGGGGTAATATTGAAAATTTTATTGGCCTTAAATGCACATTGCCCTCCCGGACAAACTCGATCATAATCGGAAATAGCCGTAGAGTCAATTTTTACCAAGAACAAGAATTAGATAGAGTTGACCTCGGTGTCCCTTTAACAAAGAGTTGGCATCCTCTGTAACAGCTTAAAGGAGTGAAGGCTGTCACATGGGGCAAGTAAATCTAGTTGTGAGATGAAAGTTTGATATCAAATGGGGGTGGCTTCCAGACAGCTCTCTACAACCCAAGCAGTTGAAGTAACCGCATTTCTGAAGTGATTAGAGAAACCTTATTTTTACGCAATTAAAACTCAGCTTGGCTCACAAGTGTGCGAGATTTGTCAGATCTTTCATGTGGCCACATGGTCAGAGTCCTAATATTTTATTGATTAGTGGTGCTACACTTACTCCCTTGAAGTAACCCTAGTTATGGGAGTTTGAATTCACACTGTAATCCAGTCTTCACATCAATCAGTTTAAAACTATTTTAAATATTTAATGGAAAAAGCACCATTATTGATGCTGTAAAAATAGCTATTATACAGCTTGCCCAACGAAGGCTGCTCGCTTTGCGTGAGTTGCTGTAGCAATGGGATTTTTTGCCTTTGTGAAGTGCACGGAGAGTTGCATTTGTTTAATGCTTTTCTTATGCTATATATGTAGGGCCCTTCGTTTTTGGGGGTTTTTCCCCTCTTATGTGATCTGTTTCATTTGTTACGATCATGAAGGTTGCTACTCCTTGAAGGTGCAAAAAACTATCAGCACTTAAAAACTTGAAGCAAGTTGCCCCCTGTATAACTAGGCAGCTGTAGTTCTATGGCTAGGTCGCTTGTTCTTGTAAGTAAAGTGCTTCATTATATACACGGGGGCTCATTGCATTTTTGATTGGATAAATACTTGAGAATCACCAGTGTAAATAATAATGTGTATAATACTTGCTTCTGCAGAACTGCTTCAAATAATGGTCAGAGAGGCCAACAGCAAGGAACATTGTTAATGATGATTTGTTCACGGTATATACGACTGGATCATGTGTTTAAGTACAGTGCTGATGTGCCATTGTTGCTTCAAGGTGTAACAATTTCATCATGCATATTGCACTGCGGTCACTTTCTGCCGCACTCGTTGTATAGTGTGAGATCGTAGTGCAAGAGGGGAATAAAACTGGGTCTTGTTCATGTGTTACAGCAAGCATAGGCCTTGTATGGTGGGCAGGCATGGGAGTTGCCGTTGGCTTGCATGGGGAGAATGTCCTAAATAAGACCAAAAATTACTTCTAACAAAGCCACGTTTCTGACCACAAAGCAGTGTGCACTGTTTGCTCATTAATTTGGTGTGATCTCTTCTAACAAATGTGGCAATAAGTCCTCGTTAACTTGCATCATTTAACAACTTCAGTCGTGTTTTTCGCAAAGATCTTTCATGTCAAAGAGACTGAACTATGCATTGTTGTCTGTTTGTAAGGGGGTGTGGGCTCTTTTTTTTTATTCTGGTTTGTGCCTTGCTACAGTCACTTTTCTTTTCTTTTAATAATCATATGTGATACCTGATCATTGTAGCCATTAAGTTTAAACAGAGTGTATGCTTGTATATTTAGCCTGACCTTATATTTAAGTTCCCTCTTTTCATTGGAAGAGAAGCATTGAGTTTGATTGCACACCCTGTGTGTGATGCACATAGAAGCTGAATTATTCCTATGCGTATACCATCACGAAGGAACATTCGAGAGTGACTTTTGACTTATTTTCTTACGTTCACTGTGGTGCAAGGAATTCCGCTCATATTACTTGAAAGAAATGTCAAGTTTGACGTCTGGCCTCTAGCCTAAGTTCAAAAAGCTCTGCCTTTAAATTTTTGCAAAGGGCAAATGATTGACATTGTTTTAGAACCCATCAGTTTTTGTGTTCAGCTGCGAAGTAGGCAGCAGCTGCTGCAACTAGCTTTTAAAGGGACACTGATCACGATGCTATCCTCTGTCATATGTCTTTAAGGCCCTGTTTGGCGCATGATAGCCTTGGCTGCTTATGCGCCATATTAACCGAACGCAACACAATACCCAACAGAATGAAAAATGAACTGAAGCATTGCAAAATATCCCTGAAGTTCAGGGCTCGTGAGCCACTGTTTAATTTGCATTTTGATGCTTTTTTTTTTTGTTTCCGTAAAGAGCACCATTGATGTGGCATTATGCATTTTCTACACTTTAACCCTGCTTATGACCATATCTGTGACAGTGTTTTAGAAATCATGATGGAACAGGCTTATGGCGGTATTCACTGCATCTTCTTGGCTAGGCTTAGCCGTGTTGGCTTAGCTAATGGCGCATAGCCTGCTGATTAAAGGAGCTCTGAAGCACCTTTTGAGGAGAGCACATAAACTCACTACTAAACATGCTCAATCACTGTGTTGTGCTGGACACCTGAGCCAAGTAATGCAGCAGAGAACCCAACAATTGTATGTGAAGCTTGGTGAGCCCTTTCTGTCAACTTTTTTCTACTCATGCCCTTCGCCGTTTCACGCTCCTGTGTATTCCAGTTAAGAGATAGCTTTTACATAGATTCTTTCAGACATCATATAGCTGCCATGGCCACAGCCAGTCAGCTGTGTCCAGCGGGTCAGGAGGCTATGGGCCCAAGGTAATTCCTGTGTGCGTTGGCAGTGGGGCTGGGGCAGGAGCGCCCTCCTTTCAGCATGCAAAAAGTGAGGAGAGGAGAAGGAAAGGCACAAAGACGCGAAAATTCAAATTTTGACTACAGATAACTCGGCGTCTACAAGATGCATTGCATAAATTCTTGCTGGAGGGTATTTGTGAAGTGGTGTCATTTAACATCCCAGCCATACCGCAGCTTTATTGAGAGCCCCCTTTTAGAGCCCGTCTAAACCAGTGTACTCAACAAGCCATGACCGAAATGGCATGTAAGGTTTATCTCTTGCAGTAGCTGACATCAACACTGATGAGGTGACTGGAGGCTTTTCACTAGTTCGGCATTTGATAGTTTCTAGACCATAGCTGCAAGGTCTAATTATCTGGTATTGTGGTCATGGGTTACTTTAGTGTCCATTAAAGCAGAGCTCGTCATCTTACTGCGAGATGTCCGAGGGCACTGGCTCATCTAAAGCATTGCTACTGCTTGCAGCAGGAATTGCAAATGACGTTTCCTCAAACAACTCATGTAATTTATGATTGTAGAGTTTGCAATCAGATGTCGAGAAATCTTGCAGGAATGCCTGTTCTGCACTATCAAGAAAGTAACTTTGAAAGTGTAGCAAACCGTATGTGTGTATTGCATTTTATAATTTTAATGTGGAAGTTTGCCGAGATTGATGTGGCATGGCTGTGTGCTTGAAAACTTGTGTGTACATTGCATTTTATAATGTTAATGTGGCACAATTTGCTGAAGATCGTTATAGGGTGGCTGTGTGCTTGGCCAGTCATACATTTAATCTTTCCTCTGGCCAAAGTTTCACAAATGTGCATATGAGGCTGTCTGACAGGATATCCTGTCCATCTTTGTGATATGCTCAAGTCTGTTGATCGTGTTATTCACCTTCTGTTCTCAAGAAATGTAACTCTTAGCATCCCGCAGTGTAAGCAGGCAGATCGGACTTCATTGGGGGACAACAAACTTTTGTAAAAGCCTTCTTTCTTGGTTCTCTGGTTTTTGTGCTTCAGATTCTGCATTTCCTCGTGTGACCTATGGTTGTCTGTTTTTCTTTCATTTGGTGTTTACGAAAGAGCCACAGTTTCTTAAGAGGGCACAGAACCCACACAGGGCCCGAGTATTCCGCACCTCAGGTGAGCTTCCCTTGTGGAACTCACTTTTGTCTCGGTCTTGCGACCACTTTTTTTTTTGTGTGCGTTCACAGTTTGCTAATACACCTTGAGGCTCACGCTACTTTCCTTCCTGTCCTGTGGCAGCAGTGCATTGTGTCTCGTGATGTGCCAGTTTGTGTTTCATACACTTCGCACATTCTTAATGTTTTGTCACTGACGGTTTCATTTGGTCTCTTGTGCTCGCTCGCTTCCAAGAAAGCCTGTGCACTATGTGCTTCATTTTGTGTTGCATGGCATGTCATTAATGCTGGCAGGCATGTCGCACCAACGTCCTCTCTTCAAATCTTCATTGTATGTGGCTTACAGATCTGTAATTCTAAAAGGGATGTTTGTAGTCGACTGGACAAACTAACATGGGGTGTCTTTGGACTCTGTAAATCCTTGAAAGAAATTTTTATGTATGCATAGCCGTTCACACAATCTGTACTAGGTTAAGCGTAATTCTTGTCGTACTTGCCATAGCTGTACGTATCACTTTTTCCTGCTTTAAACATTTCATTCTGCACTCTGTGCAGTCCAAATTTAGAGCGGGAGCAGAGCACCAGTTAGGAACCTTTAATTTTTACTCAAAGCATGCTTTAAGGCATGTTTATTTAATTATGGTCTCAGTGCTCATCTTATTTTCAAGTACCTTTCTATGAAGATAATAGGTCTGATTGCTGTACTGCACTTTTGTCAAATTTTGTTCAGTTTTACATTTGGTTACCTTATGCAAGGAGGAAATGTGCATATGGCATGCATTTGGTAGTAACCTTATCCATTTTGTTGCACATCATGCCAATTTACATTGCCTTTGAACCTTGCCTCTCAGGTCAAACCTTGGAGGGCATCAGTACACTGGGATGATAGTTGTAGATAGTGATCTCACATTTAATTTTTGTAGTGCACTTTTGCTCGCTTGGTGTGACCGGCTTATGTTTAAATGCAGTGCATTATTTGGTGTTACATAGTTCAAAAAACAGTTCATGTGGTCAGAGATTTGAACGCAACGTATGTGGGTAGCACATATATGTCAGGCTTATGTGGATGTCACTTAGTTTGCAACACTGCAGGTAGCTATCGAAAGTGATTCAGTATGGACTCTAGCTTTATTTCTAAGTCTTTAGACTCAAAATATTGCCCTGGGCGTGCGCAGCATTTCTGAATCCTTGGGTACCATCGCACTTTAGTTATGGTTGCTGAGGTCACCAAAAAAAGTGGTGTTTTAAGCTTGTTGGTAAATGCTGGCAGCTGCTGCCCTAATTTGTGCTTGCATCAAGCAGTTTCCAAGCCATGCTACATGCTGTGTATTAAGCTGTTCATTCCAGTAAGCTTGCCAGAAAGCTTGCTAAAGTTCATATTCTTTTATTTTTCTATTTTTGGTTGAGTACATTAAAAGTTCTGTCTTTGCTGCCTAGCCTGCTTAATGCTGCACTTCGGTGGTATTTTTTCCCGCATAGTATGAAATGCATACCTGTCCGGTATTGCTCCTAACTGGGGCACTAGCCATTATTGCTTATGCTCACTGTGTGTCACTTTTATCCTTATTTTTTTTATTCAAGGCTGGCTCAACACAGTGAATGTTTACAACAAGGAAGTCCTCTTCGACGCCATTGAAAACCGACCAAAAGATGTACCTTTGATCACAGTCTGCAACCACCACTCTTGCCTTGATGACCCTTTCATTTGGGGTGAGTCTGATGTTGCTGCATGTCCTTGTTTTTCTCAGCATTTGAGTGCTTAAGTGTCAGTAGCTCATTGTGAAGTGCACAGTGTTTTCCCTGGCTGTAAAATCTACACCTCCAGCTCAACTCATGATAGGTGGGGCTGTAGTCTGTTGTTCCTCCCTCTTGGCTAGTGTATAGCAAAAAGTGAAGAAATACAAGTGTCATCTGTCTTGTATGGAAAGCTTGGCACAACTGAACGGTACGATGGATAGAGGCAAGATGGGACAAGTGCTCATTTTCTAAGGAGATGCTAATAACACCTGTTGCTCTGCTGTGCAAAAATACAAATGCATCACAATGCGAAGACAGATTTTCACAGCAATAATTATGAAATGGCCCTAGCAACTACAGCACGTGGCAAAGGCATGCACTGTAATGGCTTTTTAGAACTTTGCGATGTAAGTGCATGAAATGTAAAAAGAAAACGAAAATGTAAGAAGAAAGCTATGTTTTTGATGTATTGCAGTGCATTTCTGTTTTTGCTAGGTCGTATATATCTTGGTACTTTTGCTGGCCAGAGCAGCATGTTTTATTCCTGTCCTGGTCCTGTCCTGTTTCTGCTCTTTTTTCTGTGCACCTAGCATGCCTAGTAGTGTTTTGTGTGCCTAAAACTTGAGTACCAATTTTGTTCAGCGCTCAGGTAGGAGCCAGTCCAGCTCATATTGACACTACTGCCAACTAACTGCATACATTTGGGGTCTCATGAGGCTACCAAGTTGGGGAAGATGCATTGCAAGCTCCTGCTTGCAAATTTTACTCACTGCCATTCTGTGAACACTCATTGCCTTCTTAGGCCACATTGGGTTTACATAGATAAGCCCTCATTCCAGCTTTGCAAAGAGCCCCAAATTTGGGACTCTCATGGAGGTGGCCTCAAAGCACATCTTGGTTCTATGCATGCAGGAATGCTGGAGCTGAAGCATTTGGTGCGACAGAAATGCATGCGTTGGAGCGTGGCGGCGCACGACATCTGTTTCACCAACGAGCTTCACTCGCGCTTCTTTGCCCTGGGCAAGACGGTGCCCGTGTGCCGGGGCGAAGGCGTCTTCCAGAAGGGCATGGACTACTGCATCGACCTGCTCAACCGCGGCATGTGGGTCCACATCTTCCCCGAGGGAAAGGTCAACATGGTCACACAGGAGTTTCTGCGCCTCAAATGGGGTGTGTTTTCCTTTCAGTCCTTATTTTTTTTCCCCCGTTCTGCTTTTATTGTCTGGATGGTGTTCAGGGCAGCATTAGATAGGGCTGTTGTCATGGTAAGGACACCATTAATTTAATTTGAAAAGCAATACTGTTATTGCGAGGTTGGTCATATTTGGTGATACTACACTCTTTACATGGATTGACGGGGCACACAGAATCCACTGCCTTTAGTAAGTCTTGCATAATTGGATGCCATGCTACAGGCATAATAGTGGACTGTAGTTATTGTAGCCTAATGGTTTGAGCATTTGCGTCATATTTGGGAGGTGCAGGGTTCGGTCCCCAGTGCAGCCGGGGAGCCACAGGTTTACCAGTGGGGAAAGATGGCACACAGCTTCTTTGGGGTGAAACGCTTAAAGAAAAATTGTACTTTGTGCAGGCCAAGCATGTTGACCACGGTGCTCTTAGGTCAAGCTGCCTTTGCACTAGCACAATAAAATCATCATCGTCAGTTCATGATGGCCGCAGCTGATCTGCCAGTGTCATGAAGAGACTAAACTGGGAAGCCCTTTTGCTTGCATGTTCTAGCAAGGGGCTAGGCAAATTCTGAAAAAAAGCATCTGTGTCTGGTGACTAGACATCGTTTGTTTAAGCAGCCATGGCAGTAAAATGTGGTGTTTCATTTGTCTCTGGCCATGACTGTGAGCTGGTTGCATAATCGAGCTGCTAGCTGTTTGTGCACTCGTAGTACTGACAGGTGAGCTCATTGCAGTGAAGCAGTAGTAATGAACATGTAATGAAAGAAATGGGATTCCTCTTGAATAACATTAAGCAGCATAATTTTCCTTGTTTTAATGAAGCATCGGAAAAGCTTCAACAATTTGTACATGGTTCTGATCCTGTTATAATGGGATTTACTTTATCTTTCCTTCATATTTCTATTAGGGTTAGTGCATATTGAGACGATAGCAGAGGTAGTAATCTGTGCTACCCTCATTATTTCAGTGTGTAGTTGAAGAATAATTTGTGCCACGCTCAGCATTTAAGGGTGTAGTTGAAGAACTTTAATCAGGATTTGCTCCATGTTATTCCTCATTGTGAACCCGCATTATAAACATTCATTGTAAACCTCATTGTAACTTGACGGCCTTGTTGGTAGTCAAATGCATCAATATTTAAATGACTAGTGTTCTTGATGAACAGCCTGTTTGGTGTCCATTATTAGTCGTGCTTGTGATATGCTTTGTGCAGAACATGCCCTTGGGTAATTTTATCTCCCAGCTTCCCTGGTGTGTGCAGAGATTTCTTTGGAGGCAGTTTGTTTGGTATATTCCGGGTGGTGTTTACCAAAGTGGATATTCAGCTGCCTACTTGCACAATTTTTCAGGCGTTGGCAGGCTGATCGCCGAGAGCAAGAAGTGCCCCATAGTCATTCCATTCTGGCACGTTGGTGAGTATTCTTGGCAAAAGGCAGTGTCAGTGGCCTGTTGCGCAAATTTATTGTCCTTTGTGTTTTCAGGCATGAACAACGTATTGCCAAACAAGGAACCCTATGTACCACAATGGGGACAGGTATGTCTCTAGCCTTCATTTTGCTACCGCGGTACTGTGCTCTGATTGACTGTGTCAAGTTGCTGCTTATTTTTTAGAAGTTTGTTGCATTTTAGATGTCTTTTTCTTAATCGCTTTAGGTTTTCTGGATAACCATTTATTAATTTGGTGTCGGTTCCTCATATTATATTGCCCGTCTTCTTCAATTCGTTCTATTTCTATGTTTGCCACTAATATGGGGTGCAGAGTAAGTTCACCGTGCAGAGCAAGTGCACGTGCAGAGCAAGTTCACCGTGTGACATAGTCTCACTGAAATAACTGTCTAGTGAACTTGAATATATAGTGTTGCAGTGTAAATGTGGTTAGCTACTGTTGTCAGGTTATTTATTTTCCTGGCTCTATGAGACGAGTGCAGGGTCACTTGATGGTCCCTTTATTTTTCCACTTATCTCACCTTTTTTTTTTATATCTGCTGTCACCTAAACGTTGCAGTACTTATTATGTACTGCAAGCTTGTGTTGTTGTTTTTTCCCTTTTTTTAGTAATTGTGGTGAGGCTCTTTATGTTTCATAAAATCTAGCTGACTGTTAATTTGGTTTGTTAAGGGCATCACAATAACTAAGTAGCTCTGAATGTGCTACATATTCTAGTAAATGTTTTACAAGCTGATCTCTGAGTTCACTTCTGCCACATGTGAAAAAGCTGCTTTGTTTTCCTCTTTTCTGCTTTTTACAGTTAGTGACTATCCTAATTGGAAACCCCATCGACTTCACTTGCCTCCGCAGCACCATGGTGAAAGAAAACAAGAGTGCGGTAAGAAAAATATGCTGTAGGTAGTCAGGTAACACCAAAGAATCAAACGGCATATCCCCCCTCGGAGGAGGCTTTACACACGTATACACAAACATAGGCTCTCATAGTAGACTACCATAGAGAGTCATGATGCATGTTTCGTTACTGAAATCTGCTTCAGTGAGCCAGAAGCTGCGCTTGTGCAGATGACCTCAAGGGGCCAGGTGCAGGCGCATGCCTGCCACTCCGCAGCTGCACTTGGTTCAGAAAGTTTTAGGGCGATGCATGTTCTGCTGCTCTGACTTATATTTACGCAGGGACCCAACAGTCCATGCACTATGGCAGTTGTATGCGTGCAGCTGGCTTTTACTCATTCACAGATGCAACGCAAGGAGATTTAGCCATTGCCTTCTCGTTTCAAGGCCATATCATACATTAATTTAATGTAACAGACATCTTATTGCTCAAGGAATGCTTGCTTATCCCTTCCTTGGAGCACTTCTGTTAAAACAATCTAGTTTCCATAATCCCTTTATATATATGCCGCCGCGGTGGCTGAGTGGTTATGGCGCTCGGCTGCTGGCCCGAAAGACTCGGGTTCGATCCTGGCCGCGGCGGTCGAATTTCGATGGAGGCAAAATTCTAGAGGCCCGTGTGCTGTGCGATGTCGGTGCACGTTAAAGAACCCCAGGTGGGCGAAATTTCCGGAGCCCTCCACTACAGCGTCTCTCATAGCCTGAGTCACGTTAAACGCCCATAAACCAAACCATAATCCCTTTATGTTCCAAAAGCCCTTGGCTACCCTTTGAATGAAAATTTTGTTTTACAGTGGTGATTTGAAGCAACTCCCTAAAGAAATTCATTCCCACTAGAATTTCCTACAAAGACTCATTAATAGAGGAGTTGCCACCATTGCAATCAGACATTTTTTGCCGTGGGTGTCATCCATGCTGTGCTCTGTCTATGGCAGTTACTCACTGGCGCAATTAGCTTCTGCAAGTGAAATTTCTCTGTGCATCATGCTGTGCTAAACATAATTATTACTACAGAGCTGTTCAGAATGGATTGGCTCTATTTGCACTCTGGCTATGCAGGGACTGTGCAAACTACACAGGCGGGGAAGCTGTCACCTTGCACTCATAGCTTCAACTCTGCTGAGAGCAAGTTGTGAGATGGTAGAAAGAAAAGCTAAAATCCTTCCTTCTTCAGGTTTGAAAACAAGCAATGCAGTGAAAGAGCGCACCCGCATATTTTGGTGCAGCACATTGTCATTCATCAGTCATGGGCTGATTTACGGTTTATGCTTTATGTTTAACGTCCCAAAGCGACTCAGGCTATAAGGGCGCCGTAGTGAAGGGCTCTGAAAATTTCGATCACCTAGTGTTCTTTAACTTGCACTGATATAGCACAGTACACGGGCCTCTAGAATTTCGCCTTCATCGAAATTCGACCGCAGCGGCCGGGATCGAACCCGTGTCTTTTGGGGCAGCAGCCGAGCGCCGTAACCACTGAGCCACTGTGGCGGCTCATGGGCGGATTTATGGGTCACTCTTGGAGGTGTTGGTTGGGTGCGGGGCCCCATTTGTACCATGCACTTCTTGGACTTTTTACTTTTTTCATAAAATAAATGGGGTCGGTATGGTTTTCCTATGGTAAATTTCTCACTTGGCAGAAGGTGATTCACGCCAGTGGCCACTCAGAATGGCTGTCCAGTGAAACTCTCATGGCTTTCACTATAGTGTGTGCGTGTATTTGCCATCACCAGTGAGGATGGGGAGATTGGCCATGTTAAGAGATGTACTAACAGGCTTGATTTGAATTTTTTATCTTTTGTAGTGCACGCGGCTACAATATTTTGCAAAGACTGTCGTGACTATTCGGTCTCTGCACTGTGCCTGTTTGCTCAGAATGTCCAAACACATTCGGGAGGCCTTCAAGTGGAGTCTGCCGCATTCTTTCTGAGTAAAAAGAAAGAACGAAAGAAGAAAGCAACTACATTTGTGCATAAAATTTTTCACCTAATTCTCCAAGAAAGTATTGCCGATTCTTCCATGATCGTCTCGACAGTGTAGTTTTGATGCATGCATGACCACATGCGTAACACAGTTTGCTCCGGGATATGAGTGTGCAGAGCTCTTCTGTGCAGCCATGCGCAGTGTGTGTGTGCAATGAGAACCGGTGTGTGTGTGTGTGCAAGACGCATGCTGCATGTGGAAGACGTGCTGCACGTCGTCTACACGAGATGAATGCCACCCAGTGTGTGCGTGGTTCCCTCTATAACCCATACCACCCCAAGCAATTCATTGCATTATGACACATCACCCTCCATTCGCACCCAGACTCATTTTTTTTTTCCCTTCCCCAGTGTGGAGTAACAGGCCAGGGTCACTTGACCACCAGCCGACCTCTTAGCCTTTCCTTTCATTGAATTACTTCTCTCTCTCTCTATTTGGTCTCAGGCAGAGATGCCCTGCTTATATAATACAGCATTGTACTATAGTGATTTTGTGGAGTTGCAATGACTCCTCCTCTGAATGACTGTAGCAAAAATATTGCTATTGCAACTTTGCAATACTAGCAATATTTTTTTTTTGCTGTTGCAAAGATTGCTTTCGTACGTTTGTGTTAAACATATTGCTGTTATTTCGTACAGCCACATGCTTTACTGAACGCATTTGGTGTCTGCTTGAAAGGGAACTTGTGAGATGTGTTAAAGGTGACATCAACACAGGTTTTTGAAAACTCCGTAAATTGAGAAACATGGCATAAACCACTCTCAGACGTAGTCATGGAGACTGCTGTTTGAGCAGCTTTAAGCCTTTTTCTGCAGCCAGGCTGCCTTCTGCAATTTCTCATTGTGCCTAATGTGGTGTAGGCACAAGCTTTGCACAAGGTTGGAATTCTAACAATGGAATCAATATGGCATACATTTAGAGTGCCATTATATCATTGCTTCGGCTGAGTTGCTTAAGGTACTGGTTGAAATGCTAGTAGAGAAAGTTTGAATCACATTGATGCAAAAGTTTTTCTTGTTTTATGCATGCATACTTTTCAACATTGTGCAGACATGAAGAGTTGAACATTGCCAGGTAGTTTGTTTCGATGACACCTTCAAGTGAATGCAGCATGTTAAAATTACTGATGGTTTTGTACTTGCTTGCACATCATTATGGTGCCAATACTTCGGTTATTATCTTTCTCTTTTGCTTTTCAGATGGAGCAGCGAAAGAAGATAACAGACGTCATCCAGGATGAGTTTGGGCAGCTTAAAACCCAAGCCGAGACATTACATCACCTTAGCCTGCCATCCTCTTCGTAGCACTGGGAAGAGCCATTGCTGGCAGGCTTGTCTCATGGTCTTTGCTGCTCTTCGCAGAGCTTGCCTTGGTGCTTTGTGAACTGGAATTGTAGCAGCAGCCTTTGCAGCTGTTTATTGACAAAAAGAAAGAAAAAAAATGTGTCGATTGGGAAGTGAACTGTGACGTCAAAAGCATGTGAGCTTTGGAGTGAGAATGGTTGATAGATGCAACCTCACGTCGGGTAGAGAAGGCATAGGTTTTGAGAGCACTAGTTTACTGGCATCAAATCACAGGAAGGAGTATCTCTGCTGAAAAGGTTTAAGGCCCAGGTGGTTCTTTAATTATTGACAGTAGCATGTGTGAGAGCTGTTTTGAATGTTTCATTAAGTTTTGAACTGTCTTGCAGGTGTTGATGCATGATAATTAGCCTTTCTTGCACCAGGGTGTTCTTTCCTGGCATTTGCATTAATTTTTTTTCCCCATCCCCTTATTTTTTTCTCCTGCATTGATTGCAGTGTGTCCCATAGGCAGTGCAAAGTGACTAGAGTGCCCACTTGACGTATAGGAGGAAAATGCCTCTCGCAAGCTTTTGAACAGTCGGGTTTTGTAAGTGACCATGCATGGAAATTTTTGCACACGTCTGTTATGTACTTACTGGCCAGTACTCCAAGTCCACTGTACACAGGAATCTGTGTGGATTTGTTAAAAGCCCTCTTACATCTCCACGTCATTTGATAGCCGAGTAGGTGTGACGAAATTCCTTTTACCACTATTGTCTAAATCCTTCTCCGGTATTGTTAGACACCAAATTTTTATCAAATAGTAAAGAGGATTTATCTCTGCATGACAAAAATGCACAATGTTTAAGGGAGACTGTTCTACTGACCCCTGCTCCTGTGTTCTGAATGCGTGTGTTAGTTAAGCATGGTTTGTCTTGGTTTTTATTGCAAGGCTGCTTAAAACTCGGCAGATTTTTCTGGAATTCGAGCTTGCAGAGCCCTGGAAGCGAGCTTTGAAAATTGATTTGTCATACTATTGGTCTCGATTGTACTGTTTTAGTGCAATGTGGCTCCTCGTGCTTCGAGGTATCCCATGCTGCGGACTTCATCACAGTAGACATAAAACTAAAAAGCACCAGCTGCAGTTCTTTGCCTGATTCGATGTCAAGTAATCTTTTCGCACACATATTAAGTCTGTGATTTTTCACATACGCATTAGACTTTACAGATCTGCTCAGTGGCCATAATTTACTTCATTGGTTGACTAGAACTGTTACCAATTCTTGCCACTGAATTTCCTAGCAAGCTGCTAGTTTCTTAGGAAGTTCTTTTTGCGCTGCTTTGCGTACTGAAAAATATGCAGCAAGTTCAGATTTTTGTTGATGAACTTGAGGGTTTCAGTCGGTTGTTAGGAGATTCCAGTTTGTTTCCCCTTTTGTTTGTTTTGTTGTATGCCTTGTTTTTGCGCTTTTAGGAGGGGCAGATCTATTACCTATTGGCAGTTGACCTTCTCACTACTGGGTATTGTAGTGCACAGTACAGCGCACTAGATTGATTTGCCCACTTAACCTATGAGAATGTTATTTCACAGGTGGTGCACAGGCTTTTCTATTCAGGCAGTTATAAGGGTTTCATCCATGTGCCCACTGCTATAGCCACTCGAAGCGTTTGCTACTACGCCTAATTATGTTTAGCATTGCTTACTGATGTATTCGACGACAGGCTTTGGTTGATGCATTCCATTTCATGGTGATTTAATGGCAGTTTACCATTTTCTAAAATGATAGTGACTTGCTCGTCGGAGACTGCAATGCAGTATGCTTGGGGATTGCAGTGTCTCCAAACAGCTTATCAGGAGTGAACAGGAATTTAGAGTTGTAGCATGATTTCACTTTTTGCAGTTAATTTCCTTGGTTTAAGGCCGCATTTTAAATTCATTTCACGCCGTATGCAGTGCATTCATATTTCTATTAACTGCGGGACAAACCGCTTAGTTCTGTGCCGTTTTTGAGCTAACGGAAAATCTCTACAAGTGTCGAGAGTAGTCGAGTTGTGCATAATAGCTGCCCTACGCTTTGAATCCTAGGGTCAAAAAGGAAAGCTTGAAAATGGGAATTTTTCATGTCATGTTTGTTGTGTGTGATTTTAAAACTGTTATTGTTAATTCTATGGACACTGTGATATGTATATTGGTTGTGCTCTGTCACGAGTCTAATTCCTAGCATTAATTCAGTCAGTTTCAGGACAAATTTTGTGATGCTGCAGCCAGCGGTAGTATAGTTGATGTTTGTAGACTTTTTTTTTTCTGTTAAAAATGAGTCCTTTTGTTTATTGCAGTGTTACAGATATCTTTGTTCTGTGGCTTGCTATCTTGTCTCGTGTTATATTAGGACGTGTTTTTTTTTAGTGCTTGCGGCCTACTATTGTCTCTTGCAGAAATTTCACCTGCCCTAATTGCATTTTAGATTTGATTTATGTGCAGCAGTACTGTTTGTTTTCTGTGCTGTTC
Organism: Amblyomma americanum; assembly: GCF_052857255.1. Lineage (NCBI taxonomy): Eukaryota > Metazoa > Arthropoda > Arachnida > Ixodida > Ixodidae > Amblyomma > Amblyomma americanum. The sequence continues at coordinate 29,334,609 of NC_135503.1, forward strand.
TTTCTTCTCATGATTAGTGCTTATAAAAGTGACGGAATTTTTTATTTAACATTTTAAATGGTTAGCCTTAGTCTTTCTATTTTTAATACACGAAGAATTTGGCTCCCAACCTGGATTGCAGTCCATGTTACCAGAACTGTGGTACTAGAGTGCTTCAGCCTCTATTTGTAGAATTTCTTGCTTGAAATACTGCAGTGGCTGTAGTTAACACGTTTTATTGTTTGGTTGTAGTTTACTTCAAATGTTTGACCATTGAAACTAAAAATTGGTTTGAAGCCAGTCTGTCTGGCATTCCACTTTTTAACCACCACCATGGTAATGTGCTGTGAGGGGAATTCAGACTATTTGTTTACCTTCAACTGTAAGCCTAGTTTAAGCAAGGTCATTGAAAATAAACTGTTTCATTGATGCCGTGCTTTGTTTGTTATTGCAAGTTCATGAAGGGTTTTTGTGGAGCTTTGCTGTGTATAAGCTGGATGGACTTTTCTATCTTTTTTTTCTTGCCATTCTGGTTAGTTTGGCTTTGAGGTTCTAGGAGACGAACTATACTCTCTTTGGGTTAAGTATTTGTGGGGCATTACTTTTTATGACATATGGGGCGAAATGCTTGCATTCTCTTTGCAGGGAATATTGTTTTTCTAATGGCAGTGCAACTAGGGCAGATTACTGCTGTTTTTTTTCTGTGCCACATGCTTTTACAGACAAAGAATGTGCAGCCTTTCTGCAGTCTCAGTATTTTGAGCAGCATATCAAAAGATTTGTTTAGCCTAGCCTAACACCTGTTAGGCCCAGGGGCTGGAGTAAAATTCTGAAATTAATGCGAAATTCGACTGGTTTTGCTAGGATAGTCTCGTACTGGGATGTTTGTACTTGCAGTTAGTGAAACTCGGTGCTTTGTTTGAACTGAGGGCTCGTACAACTGCTGTGACCATATGGATGGAAGCTTTTCTTGTATTGGTGTTTATCTGTCACTGAAATAGAGAGACTTGAACCTTTGTCGTACAAGTTTATTGCATTGAAATATATAAAAAACAACAGCAAATAAATGACTGAATCTCAAACTTTTGAGGTAAAGGCCTTTTCCTCGTAACTTGTAGCATATGCCCATTTTTCTTCACAATAAAAGAGAGTAAATACATCACTTGCATATCACACATCACATGCGTTCACATACTGCATAATTTATTTAAATTGCCCACTGCAATGTAAGGACTCTGGCAGTGAGTAGGATATTGCTGCCTAATAATTTGATTACAGAGCTGGTGACTGCCAGCCCATGGAAAAAAGCTTCTGTCTTGACAGAATATTGACAGCTCTCTCTCAATATTGTGTTGTTTACTAAGCTGGTGAAGCACATGTGAGAATAATGTGCAATGACTTAAAATTGTGAACATGTGCTTGTAGATTCCTTTGCACGTTTTGGCAAAGGTGGCAAGCAGTGTCTTGAAGCGTAGCTCGATGTGGTCACAAGGTTAACAATGACCAAGGCTGTGTTTCTTGTAGGATATTTATGTACACAACATAATCTCTTTGTTGGCTCATAAGTGGTGTCAGACTCCTCTCGACACATTTTGTGGCTATTTACAACGAGTGACTAGGCGAACTACGGACAACTCTCGCAGGCAAGGCATTTTGGGCATATAAGCAGTGCCACAGCGTTAAACTTTGACGATGGCATATGTACAGGTGATTTCAGTATGGTGCATGGAATGTGCATGAGGCTGGAGTTGCTCAGTTGGCCTTGGTTTGCAGCAGGTCAGCAATGGACGCCCACTTGTAGCTGTTCTGCAGACCTTGGTCAATGATGCTCCTGAAGGTTTCGTCGCGATTTGCAACAGTGCCAAATGTGTACACCTGCAACAATTGCACAAGGTTATTGCACCTGAACATGTTCAAGTGAGAAGCTTCTTGCAACACTGCTTGCTGATGTATTTACTGCTTTCACATTGTGGTGCATTCTGTTTCACCTAATTCAGTGACATTTTTGACTACATTCTAGGTGCACCATTCTCATTTGTCTACTAATATTTGTACCAACCAGTTTGCCTAGCTGCCAGCACTCCTGCGTGTCATTGCTGAATGCTGTGCAAGAGCATCGTTCACAAGAACAAAACTCCCGTTTCCCTTACTTGTGTGAACCAGCTTTCACTAGCCCAGAAGATGCTCAAAGTGATTGCTTAACCACAATCATTCGATCTCTAAAGGGACTGAAAATTTATTTGAATTAACGGGAGCCTTTGATGGGGCACGGTTAGAATAAACCGGATATTGGAATTAATGACATGTTTCGCATGCAGAAACATGGCCCTGCTCTGTACACGAACTGTATATACTTATGTGACAAAATTGGAGCATTATTTTCATCTGTAGCTTGTTATCAGGATGTCCAAATTTTAGTGAAAAAATTCGATCTCTGAGTGCCAGTACACGCGCTGATGACACCCTGGTTTAGAGGATCATTTTAAGTTAGCCATCTATAACACACCATGTAAAAATGACTGCCTGCTCAAGCTCTTCAGTTAAAAAACTTGGGGGACACTTCAGTTCACCTTAAGAGTGATGCAATTATTATTATTATTTAGGAATACTGTCAACCCTCAGTTGAGGGTCATTACAGGGAGGGATGTTACACATTAACACGTTCATACATGAATAAGCAGCCAGAAACAAAAAAATATGTACATCAATACAGTGGCCTGGTTTTGCAGGTTAGTTCCTGGCATAATGTTCATTCTAACAGAAATGACAATAGATTTGTAGTAGTCCTGCCGTGCCCTCGCAGGTGTCGCGCAATTTTGAGTGATTTCTGGACAGTGTTGTTGTTGCTGTTGACGTCGGGCGATATTGAGGAGAATCCGGGGCCTACAACAGAGGAATACTTGCAGATGATTGTAAAGAATCAGGCAGACACGGATCGCAAATTGAAAGCTATTCAAGACGAAATCGGTGAGCTGAATGCAAGGACGGAAGGGTTATCGGACTTTCTAGCGGCATTCAAGGAAATGAGCACAAGAATTGATAACCTTGAGTCTATCATCAAAGAGCAAGCTAAAAAGTTAGTGGAATTTGAAAGCCGCGGCCGGCGTAACAATCTTTTAGTTTTTGGGCTCCCTGAACAAGCCACTGAGTCAGAGTTAGATCTGAGAAAAGCGGTTGTAGACAATATTTTCCACAAGGATCTTGGTGTTCAGGTTACTTCAGTCGAAAGAATTCATCGTCTAGGAAGAAAGAAAACAGGAGCTACTAGACCAGTAATTATGAAATTCTATGATTCCAGGGAAAAAGACAGCGTTCTTAAAAACTGCCACAAACTTAAAGGCACCTCTGTTAGCGTCAGCAATGACTACGCAAAAGATATTGTACAAGTTCGGAAGAATTTGTGGCAGTCTGCTGCTGTCGAACGATCTAACGGACAAAAGGTATCGCTGGTTCACGATAAACTGAAGATAGATGACCGTCTGTACTCTTGGGACGACACTCGAAATGAGCGTTTGCTCTGCTGGACCCAACGTAAGGGTGCTCGAAACACCCACAATGAATCGGAGACAACAGATAACAGCCATAATGGATCACCTTCCAGAAGTGAAAGTAATTCATAGCTCAGGATAGTTCTGCTGAATGCTCGCAGCATTCTTAACAAGGTCACAGAATTGGAATTTTTATTGCTCTCAGAGGACCCGCATGTCGTTTGCATAACGGAAACATGGCTCAACAGTGATGTTTCTTCTGATTGCATTGTTCCTCCTGGCTACACAATGCTCAGATGGGATCGAGATTCCCGTGGGGGTGGTGTGGCCATTATTGTGAAGTCATCGCTCTCAGTTTCCACGATTACGAGCGAAATGCCGGAGTCAGTGTGGTGTAAAATTATGTTTTCTGGTGCTGCATACGTCATAGGAGCAATTTACAGGCCACCGAATACTTCATCCGATTTTCTAGATAAGTTAAATGAGTTTCTTTTCAGTCATGTAACTAGGAGCACCCGCCTGGTAATGACTGGAGATTTCAACTTGCCACATATTGATTGGGGATTGACTACGCCTGGGCATACAGAAATTTCTAGAGCTGAAAAATTGCTAGATATTGCTTTCTTTTACAATTTGAGACAAGTAGTTGGACAACCTACACGGATATCGCCTCAGTCACAGTCATTACTAGACTTGGTGTTCCTCTCAAATAATGTAGGAGATATTGAAACAAATGTCACCGATGGAATATCTGAGCACAAAATTATTTTCGTGACAGTGCTTACTTCTGCAAACGTTCCCGCGGAACCTATGGTTCGAGTAGAAATCAAAGAGTACGGGAAGGCCGATGATACATCTATCCTGGATTACCTGGAAACTTGTTTTGATGAATTTGAAAGTGCCTCTGAAAATGCATCAGTTGAATGTTTATGGCAGCGTCTTAAAGTTATCATCAGTACTTGTGTCGACCGGTACGTTCCAACTAGAGTTAAGAAAACAAAGCAGCGCAACCCATGGGTCACCAGGGATATCATTCACGCGAAACGGAAGTTGAAAAGATTGCGTAGAAAGAAGGCCGACTTCAACGACATACAGGTTTTACGTCAAAAAATAAAAATGTTGCTATCGGCTGCAAAAGAAAGATTTTTCAATCACACTCTTAGTGGTTTTCTGCGAAATTCTCCAGAGAAATTTTGGCGCTATCTCGATAAAAGAAAGGAAAGAGTAAAGCAGGTGACAGTGGGAGCCGAACTTATTGCAGATAAAACGAATATGGCCGACCACTTCAATAAATATTTCCAATCTGTATTCGCAAGAAACACGAGCCAAAGCGACGCACACGACGAAGCACATTCTCGTGAAACGTCTATCGATGCTATCAGCTTTACTCAGAGCGGCGTGTTTCAGCAGCTGATACAATTGGACGAAAAAAAAGCTATCGGCCCGGATGGAATACCTACATGCTTCTTGAGACGGTATGCTGAATGGATGTCCTTCTACTTGGTAATTATATTCCGAAAATCACTCGTAACTCATTATCTGCCACAAGACTGGCGCACTGCCATTGTTATACCCGTATTTAAAAGTGGCAATCGCACACTTATGAACAACTATCGGCCTGTGTCACTTACTTCAATCTGCTGTAAGGTAATGGAACATGTTATTGCGAAACATATTATCATTTTTTTGGAAACAAACGGACTACTTTCTGAATGTCAGCATGGCTTCCGTCGAGGGTTTTCAACGGTGACACAGTTAATTGAGACAATACATGACCTTTCTAAAGCTATAGATGACCGGGGACAGATTGATGTTATTTGTGTAGATTTTGAAAAAGCCTTTGATAAGGTTCCTCATGACAAATTACTCCTGAAAGTGCGAAGGGCTGGCATTAATGGAGACATCCTTAGATGGATAGAAGCGTACTTGGCGAAACGCAAACAGGCGGTACGTGTTGACAATTGTGAGTCTCGCTTTTTGGATGTGTATTCTGGTGTACCACAGGGTTCTGTGCTGGGGCCATTGCTATTTCTAGTTTATATCAATGACGTAGTATGTGCTGTTGGAAATTCTGTTAAACTGAAACTATTTGCGGATGATTGCCTCATTTATGCACCTGTCACATGTGAAGGAGATCAGATTAACATTAACCAAAACCTGCAGGCTTTTGCACTTTGGTGTGAGAAATGGGAAATGAAAATCAACTTCAATAAGACCACATTTACCCATATAACTAACAAACGAAATATAATTTCTTTTCAGTACAGTATTGCAGGTCACGATTTGGTTAATGTTAGTACATTCAAGTATCTGGGGGTGTCAATTTCTCACAACCTAAGTTGGCACAATCATGTCGAAAATGTTTGTGCGGTGGCACACAGAAAACTGTGTTTTCTAAGAGGAAAGTTGGAAAGAGCAACGAAAGATGTCAAACTTTTAGCATACAAATCTCTCATACGGCTTTCCCTTGAATATGCATCTGTAGTATGGTCTCCTCGGCAGAAGATTCTTTCAATGGAAATAGAAAAGATTCAAAGACGTGCAGCGAGATTCATTTGTTCAAAATACAGGACAACAGATTCGGTAACGGAGATGTTAAACTCATGTAGTCTAGAAACATTAGAAAAAAGACGTAAAAAGCAGAGATTAAAAATACTTTACCAAATAATTCACGGAGAAATTAACATCAATAAAGAAAAATATCTGCAGCCTCCAGGTAGACTAAGCTCCCGCCTTAACCACCACAAAGCGATTCGGCCATACTTGACACGAACTAACGTCTTTCGCTGCTCATTCTTTCCGGATGCTATTGAGCACTGGAATAAACTGCCCGCTCACGTTGCTGAGTCTACAGGTGTAGCGGCATTCTTGAATGCACTTGGGGATTCCGTCTAGGCATGGGATTCTTGTAGATGGGCGCGTAACTGATTGTCCAATATTACTTTTTGTATAGCAAGTGGTTCTACAGTGGTGTGAACTGTGTTGCGTTTCAATGCTCTCTTGTATTGTATGCTCAAAGAAGCTTGTTCATTCATGGTTATATATGCATTTTTTTTCTGTTCACTTTCCCTCCCTGTAATGACCCTCAAATGAGGGTTGACAGTATTCATAAATAAAAAAAAAATACAACACAGCATAGGATATACAGACTATAAGACACGTATTCAAATGTTCAGCCATCTGTCGCACGCACCCACACAAACTAAGCTATGCATTTCCATATAGTAGATTTTAGCAAAAGTCCTTATTAGCGCTGAAGGGTCCCTATGGTCGCTGGCAGAATCCCCTGGCACACACCTTTCACAGACATGGCCGCACTTGTTGCCATCGCATGCAGATTTATTACACCACGTCGTCTATATTAATTGATGGCACTAATTAATAACCCTAATTAGTGTTTTAATGTAATTCACCTACTGCAAGGTGCTTGTACAAGGCCTCCATTTATCCCACTGAACGAACGTTTCTCAGTGGTGTAGTGTGCCCGGCTCCTGACCCAAAGGACAGCGGTTCAATTCCGCTTGACGAGTTGACTACGCTCCTTTCGTCATGTGTTCCTTCTTTGGCTCGTCTTGTTGCACACTGTTTTACCATCATGAATGACCAACTCTCCCAACAAGCATCACTTCTGCAATTCAGCTTGACTGCCTTTTTTCCTTTCGGCGAATCCGCTTTTCTAAGTCACTACCCTGTCAACCAATCAAGATTTTCCACCGAAAGGAACCTTTGATGCCATCACGATAATATAGAAGGGTTGCACTGAGTATAAAAGCAGAAACCTACCTCGCCACTCTTCATGGTGACTATGAGTGAAGTTCCGTCGCCGGATATCCACGATGATGGTTTTCCCTGGAAAGCGACCAAACATGCAAAATTTCAGCCAGCATTGCAGAGCCAGTAAGTTTCCCAATGACCGAAGTGCAACCACGCAAGTTTTCACGGGTTTAGCAGTTGTAGAAATGCTCACTTTTTCGAGTTTTGAAATCTCTGAGAGGTGGATGGTAAGATTCTTGGGGTGCTGGGCCTTGTACCTCAGGAAGAGCAGGTAACTGGAATACGAAACACCAGCGCTTACTTTTAATGTTCACGGAAGTGAAATCAACGTAAACTGCAAATGTATTAAGCATCACAGTAGTGCATTTACGGTGTCTCGACATTGCTATCGCACCATTAACGACGGTATTTGATAGAATACTCGTACTCACTGGTCTGTTAGGTAGAGACGGCCGTTGCGGAAGGCAGACGTGAGCGAGCGTTCCTTCTTGATTAATGTACACTTCCTGCCTTGTTCCCAACCTGCGAAAGAGAGATGCGCTCTTTTACAACGCGCCGATTGAATATGACGTGCGATAACACATCACAGATGATAAACTACTAAGCAGTGACAACCGCGTGGATACCAAAACAGTTTCATTGACGAGCGGTGCGTTCCCGTAGATACTGAATGTCATCGCACACTCCTGTAAGGTACCTGACACTCGTTTTACGCTGTTGTTGAGAACAGCGCTCCCATTCGCGTCGTGCCGTCTTCCGCAGTCGCTTAGCTCCACATGGGCTCGATATTTCTGCGCTCATACTTGAACTACTTCGACGCAGAAGGGTTCCTCACGTAACGACTGCTGTAAAACGGACACGGCGCCTTTTAGAGTGGCATTAGTTAAAAGCTTCGTTTCCCCGGCTTGGCGGCGTCCGTCAAGCGGATTAGAGGGAAAGGGAACGATCGCTGTGGTAGAGGGGAAGCACTATCTATTGGTTGACGCCTGCGGCGCTAGTCTGTGGAGGGTAAGGCACTGCATATTATAGGGCTGCGCAACTCCCATAATTCCTTCACCCCCACGCCCCCAGCGGCCAAGTCCATCCAAGCATCTCAAGTATTGGTGCGGAGCCAATGGACGTTAGCGCAAAGCTGTCAACGCGAGCTTATTCGTCTTTCTGTTCGGATCAGCGCTCGCTGGAACCTTCCCTGTTATCAAAGGGCTGGCCCATTCATCAGCATCATCCCTCTGCAGAGTAATGTCGAAGAGAAAGACGAAGCTCGCGGAACGGCTTAGCAAAAGCAAGCCAAAATGGGAGTAAATGACATCCTCTATAAAGTATAACGTTTACTCCTTTTAATAAAGTATGTTTTTGAGAGTTCAGGGGAGTAAATGTTTTCCTCCCCACAGAAATATATGGAGCACAACCATCCACTACGGCACCCCTTTCTTCTTTCACTCCCTCCTTTATCCCTTCTCTTACGGTGCGGTTCAGGTGTCCGGCGATATGTGAGACAGATACTGCGCCATTTCCTTTCCCTAAAAACCAATTTTCATGGCTCCATGTTTGTGCATCCTCCTGCTCGGCTCATTCTCACAGCCGTGCCAGCGTCGGAAGTGGACAGGAAGCGGCTAGGCAGCCGACGAACCAGCTTCGCTGCTCTCACGCGTCACGTGAACACATGTGAACTGTTCGGCTTGACTGTTCATTTTGCGTATTTAAGAAAGCTGCTATGCAGGCACCAGCTTGACGATTTTCCTCCTACTGTAGGAGTATCGTACCCGCACCCAATACGTCACCCTCGATACTCGCAACCAAGAGGACCGGAGCCCCCGGACACCACTCGCGTCAGGGACACGCTCCTATCCTAGTGTGTGTGTGTGTGTTGAAGAAGGGTGGGGAACGCGCCACCCCCGTAGACCGCCGAAAGTGTTCTTTCCTCGCCTACTCTCTCCAGTAACTAAGCCACCGAGCCATACTAACTATAATAAAGGGATATGATCAATAAAAATTGCTATACCTGGAGCGAGACATATAGCAGCCCGAAAGGTGACGCGAGGCCAAGTAACAAAAATGTGTTCGATCAACCTGCGTTGATACGCGCTTTGTTTTTGCTAAAAAGGTATTTGCATCGTTTCTCGAAAGTTGAACAGCCACTAATGCTATTTTCTTTCCCACGTGTGAAAACTGCGAAAGACGCTTCCAGAGACAGGCGAAAGTCCCTACTCGGGAACGTCGTCAGCAAACAGTTGCCAACCATGAAGGCCAGCATTCCTTTTATCGCGAGGTGTTCGCTTGCTTGTGATCATTACCACACACTTCCCACCTACCGTTCAGTGCCACTGCGTAAAGACGCCGAAACCAGTCTCAAGGAAAATCTACGCTCATGGTCACTCCCTCTACCGCTTCCCTTGCGGCGGGCGAGTGTCCAACGAGATATGTAAGACGGTTACTGCGTCACTTCCTTTCCTCAAAAAAAGAAAACTTCGCAAGCTCCATGGGGGTATTCACCGACGTCACATTGGTTGCCAATTTGTTGTACATGAAACCTTGCGGAAGACAGCGCGCATGCCTAATCGGATTTTCACCTGCCCCGGCCTGCATCGCTAAATTACGCGCTGAACAACAAAACGGCGCCCGTGAGGTGGAATGAACACCCAGTATGTTTTAAAACTGGCGAGTGCATGCGTACAGATGACGTACCTTGTAAACACATCTCCGAGGTGGGTATATCGAAGATGCTACTGAGGACTTCGTCGATGTCATCCCCTCGGAAAGAGACGGGTGACTGGGACCGGCTTTCGTTCACGTTGTTGCTGATGGTGATCAGAGGAGGCTGTGTGAAAGGCAAAGTGAGACCCGCAATGAGACAAATGCTGCATCTTGGTTTCAGTAGGCCGCACAGTATACTTTCACACCAAACGCAAGACACGTATGCTTCTAAAGTAAGGCTCTGTATTCTGCAATTCGATGTTGATGAAGCTGGCTTAATAGTTTTTGCGGTATACGGTGACACGTGAGGGAATAAGGATCACTCGTGCGCTTTTCCTAACTTTGGTAATTATCGTTTCATGGTCCCTCTGAGGAAATACGAAGTAAATGACTCGCTATCCGGAGCGTGTCGTTGGACCGAGTGGAGGGCCAGCCGGTGCCCCGGTGACGTGACATGACCTCAGCGACGTTTACTCACCTCGGACTTCTTCTTGGAGAGCTTCTCCTTTTTCTTATTCTGGCGCGCCTGCTTCTCGATCTCTGGCCCCGTGGGCAGCTCGTTCCACAGGATCCACGCCAGGTCGTACTTGGCGCGCACGCGAGGGAAGCGCACGAACACGTAGTCCAGCACAAAGGCCTTCAGCACCAGTGCCGTGCCTGCGGGCGAACAGAAGAGCGCTCAGACACAGTAACAGACCCGAAGGCGGGCACATTGAAGACATATCACTGAAGGCGCCTGAATAATGAATGAACGGACGTATACCCCACATACAGAAAACCATATCTAACCCCATCTATTCTGTTGAGCCATCTATCTGTATTAGCGATTCAATGGTGACACTTTTTACGGTGCGATTCTTCAGCATGGTCCTCGTCTTGGGACCATGCCGCTGGGATGCTGGCATCCGGCTGCTCTGCCATCTAGTGGTCCTCTACAATTAGAGTTCAGCGTGCCCACAGGCCACAGGAAGTACAGTGATGGGAAAGAACTTAAATCAGGAACACAGGACATGCACACTCCGTTACCTGGAAGTATACCAGCTGACTGGCTAGCGAGGCAACGCAGAAATAAATATCCCCCCCCCCCCCCCCCCGAATCTGCATCCCGCAAACTGTTTCCCATGGCTACTTATGCTGGTTGATATCTGCATCTACTCTTACTTTCGTGTAAAGGAAACGGTTGCTTGAGACAGTTGCGGTCGAGGCAGTTTTACGGTTTGGGCAAGATTTGCACCAAGTTTCTTCCTTGTCATGCTTACGCTCGAATGAGCTAGCAGGCACCTCTCGCGCGTATGGCGGCAGGCCTGCTTACGGTTTCATCTCCTGTACCGGTGCACTAGAAGTAAAACGGAGCACGAAAGCGGTGGCCTCAATGGGAAAAACTGCATGCCAGCGCGCTCTATCAGCAGATGTACAGCACAGAGAGTGAGGGGCGTCGGCAGGGACTCCGGAACTTTTTTTCGAGTCGGGGGAGGGGAGGGGGGGGGGGGAGGCAGGTCCTCGAGTTTTTCAGCTGCTTATTTATTTATTCAATGTTTTATTTAGTTGTTCATTCAATTTTATTTACTATTTGTTCATGTTTTCATACTTCGCTGTTCAAAAGTGTATTTGTAATGGACATAAAACTTGAATTGAAATGGGAACTATATATATATATATATATATATATATATATATATATATATATATATATATATATATATATATATATATATATATATATATATAAAGATGTACACATGAGGAGTGATCGACTGCATTGAAAAAGTTTGTTCATTCTGTTTCAATGCTAGTAATCATGCTCATGAACAAAGCTCAGTCAATTAACAGTTTCTGTTGGGACGTGATTGATTTTGGTTACTGAAGTTGAACGTTTTAAGGCTGGCTATGAAGCCAACGAGCTCAGCCCCACTGTGCTTTACATTAATAACGTCCTAAAATTGAAGCGTCTGTCAGGAATCTGATTTGAGTGCAAGAAGTTGGAGACATGGGGGGGGGGGAGGCGCTGCCCCCTCTGGAGAAATGTTGGGGGGAGGGGGCAACCGCCCTCACCCCTTGTTCCGGAGTCCCTGGGCATCGGCACATGCGGCTGACCCATGTCGATGAAGCGCCTTCTGTTTCGTCAGCAATGGCACCATTTTCAGTCTGCGTGACCACCGAGGTTCGCGCTTCACTTGGCGGCGAGTTTGTTGCGCTATGGAGTACAAAATCTAGTGCATCGGTTTGGCAAGTGCGGTAAAAATTTTGCTTGGCTCGAGGCAATGCATGAAAAAAAGAATAACATGCACGTATTGGCTGCGCTGTCTTTATCATACAAACAGATGCTCAATATATAACCGATCGAGGACTACTCAGAGACAAGCTTATTTTTCGTGAAAATTTGTTTAACTTTGATTTCTCCAGTGTAATTAAGAAAGTCAATTTGTGTTCAAGCAAGTGGTCTTCAATTACCTGACTAGCTATGCCGTTGGTCATCTATTTCTATCATAACGAGAACGGAGGCAATATATGCTTGCCATTTTTTTTTTCATGCGTTTCCTTGAGCAAAGCTAAATTTCGACCGGACTTGCGAAACCGATGCTAGAGCGTTTGTACTCCATAGCACAACAAACCCGCCGCCAAGTGCAGCGCGAACCCCGGCGCGTCACACAGATTGAAAATGGTGCCATTCCTGACGAAGCAGAAATCGCACGCCGCCAGCTTTTCTGCGCGATGCGGGCAAACAATAAACCTTCCCATGAAGCACTGGAAGCGCCCCTGGCGAGCAGTGATAGCAGCGGCGCGGCTTCGCTGGTGCCGGCGATAAGGCGAGCATCTGATCATCGAGATGGGTCTCTGCCGAAGCACCCTCGCTCTTTGCTGCGCATCTGCTGGTAGAGCGCGCTGGCACGGTTTTTCCCAGTTAGACCACCGCTCGCGTGCTCCGTTTTACATTTGGTGCATCTGTACTACATGCTAAGAGCAGACGTACACCACCACTTATCGGGAGGACAAATCTTTTACGGGGCTTTCGTGCCTGTCCAAAAGGTTTGCATTTAAGCGGCGAAGAAGCTTACCGAGCACTTTGACGACTTCCGATGTGGGCCTGAGCAGGGAGTACAGGGTTAGGACGCCGAGGATGGCCAGCACCTTGGCCGTCACCGCGGGCCGCCTCCACGTCCACAAGCTGCAACGACCGACGGGAAACGGAGTGAGTTGCGTCGGTGTGACACTAGCTGTGCACTCCGTGTTATTTACATTCTTTTTTTTTTCTCGAAAACTCGCACAACTGAGGCGTTTATTCTTGTTCGTAACGTAAGTAATTTTTCTCGGGAAAAACGCAGCTTGAATTCAAGAAGGTTACCCAATCAGTCTAACATAGTTCGCGAAACATATGCTACTGTACGAAGTACGCTATACAACTTCTTTGCTTGTTGGCTTCGCGCTTACCGTGTAAAGGTCGAACCAATGTGAAAGAAACAGTTTTTGGCGAAGAATACTCGTAAGGGATGGATGAGAAAAAAAAAAGTTTTGTTTTCTGAGTGGTTGTTCTTTTACAGACATGATTCCGATACAGTCGAGCCTGGTTATAACGATACGGTCTATAACGAAATAATGGATATAACGTAGGAATGACGATTCCTCTTGGAAGCTCCCCTTGGATTCCCGTTGGAAGCTCGGCCAACACGGGCTATAACGAAGCTATGCTTGTAACGAAGTAATCGCCAGGCCCCTTCAACTTCGTTATACCGAGGTTCAACTGTAGTATCTTTCACGTTCCATGCTGAAGTATGAAGTAAAAATGAATTCTCGAGTGCGATCCGTGAAGGGGGCGCCCATGAATGCGCAGCATATCGGGACACGTGGAAACTGATAACAATGAGTGATGGATACTCACCTGAGACCCTTGTCAAACGCGTCCGACAGCACGTGAAAGGTTTTCTGTGAAGCGAGAACGAAAGCGGCTGTGAGATGCTGTTCATTTTGCTAGCGAATAAATATCGTTTTTTAACCGACGGAACACTTACCGCTATCTTCATGTTGAGGGACATTATCGCCGGCACCTTGTCGATTCCCATGCCGATGCCGAGCTTCTTGTGATCAGTCTGCGACAAGAACGGAAATAAGGATTATTTAATATTTTGTTTCAAGTGCGTTCAGCTTACAAGTGTCACTTAAACGTCTGAATAAATTATCACAGCGTAAAGCGCTACAGGCTGCATGACTTAATTTCCCTGTAACTTATTCTATGTAACCTAAACTAAGCTCTTTGTCACGAAAAAAAAAATGTCAAAAATAAATGACATGTCTCACCGTGAAAACATCGTCGGGGGTTGCGCCAAGAAAGCCTCTGAAAAAGACGTAGTAAAGTTGTTTTTTTGTGAATTTCAACAAAGGACGAAAAGGACGAATCGGCAGACACCTGAACCGTGCCGTAAGGGAAGGGATGAAGGAGGGAGTGAAAGAAGAAAGGAAGAAAGAGGTGCCGTAGCGGAGGGCTCCGGAATAATTTCGACCGCCTGGGGATCTTTAACGTGCACTGACATCGCACAACGCACGGGCGCCTTATAGCGTTTCGCCTCCACCGAAACGCAAAATGCAGCCGCCGCGGTCGGGTTCGAACCTGGGAACATAACCCGCCGCGGTGGCTCATTGGTTAGGACCGGGAAAAAACGCTGAATATCATTCGTGTCCTTTCCTATATTTTACAATCCATTACTGAGCCAATTATTTCAATATCTAGCAATAATTCAGCGGACCATTCGGTGTCTGCGGTGCGTCTAACATCAGAATTTGGTGGGAGCAAGCAAACGCCTGCATTCATCACGGACAATAATAATAATAATAATAATAATAATAATAATAATAATAATAATAATAATTGGTTTTTGAGGAAAAGAAATGGCGCAGTATCTGTCTCATATCCGCAAACGAGACAATTTGGCACTTCTTTCTGCTCTTGTGCGAGCGGGGGAGTAGTTGTTGCATGAACAGGCAACACTTTTTTCCCTTGCTCTGTGTTTTTTTTTTTTAATATACACAGAAAGAACATTCGCGAAAGCAGCGACACTGACGAGACACTTACTTCATGGCCAGGTAATTTTTAATGAGTCCCAGTGCGGCCCCCACGAAAACGAGCGGCAGCATGCAGTCGTTCCAGAGCCCGTGCAGGATGGCCTGTGGGTGATAACAGAGACTTGTCAGCATTTATGTGTCAAGCTCGTAGGACTCGCGTGACACTGCCGCGCGCTTTCCCTCGCGAGCGTGCCATGCAATCCCCTCCGCTTTCCTTGTCGTTTATCCTTTTATCCCTTCCCTAAACGCAGGACAGCCTTCGGGACCATGTAATGAAGGAATCGGTTCAGTACTGCGTTTTTAGCAGGAGGGGGCAGAGGGATTGGCGTTACAGAAATATTTGCAGGGTGTGAGATTACTTTTGTGTGTGTGTGTGTGTGTGTGTGTGTGTGTGTGTGTGTGTGTGTGTGTGTGTGTGTGTGTGTGTGTGTGTGTGTGTGTGTGTGTGTGTGTGTGTGTGTGTGTGTGTGTGTGTGTGTGTGTGTGTGTGTGTGTGTGTGTGTGTGTGCGCGCGCGCGCGCGCATGCGTGTGTGTGTGTTCTTTTCGGGGGAGGAGGGGAGGAAGATGTGCGTATTATCATGTATTAGCCACTGCCCTTTGGTTGGCCCTTATGCCTTTTTCTTCCCTGCTGCCTTCCTCCTTAGTTTCGTAATTAAGCGACCAGGGGCAGGGAACGTGGCAGGCACAAGTGCGCGAAAGGACATCAAGACAGGGCCTTTTGTCACTATAACAGGGAACATCTTGTCTCCATGTTAACTATTCGAAGGAAGTGCTTGCTCTCTAGATGCCGACTTCAAGTTAGAACTTCGCGTGTTCCCAAACATTCGAAACACTCTGAGGAGCTAAATTAAACTCAAGCTAACTAACATCTATAGCAATCACTATGTGCACGCTTTACGCATTAAAGTGCTTGTTTGCGCAAACGCTTGCACTGGGCAAACTATTTCTGCCGTATTCACGGCGGTGATCAATGGCGATGATGTTAACAGTGCAGTGAGCAAGCCGACTTCACTGTATTATATGCAACACTGCAAGTAAGCAAGCTTTCAGTAAACGCTTAATTTTTAAAAAAAATATGATGTCTTCAACTTTAAAGCTTTCCTCTCTGTTAGGAAAGGTCAGATTATCCATTTTATGATGCTATAATGCAGCGTGTACTTAAGTTCTAGATATTCCCGCGCAAAGTGTATTTACATTCCATGGTGAAGTCTCAAAAGGGTAATATCTCTTTTGTACCCTCCTACAGCTGGATACAAGTCAAAAACGAAGCGGCAAGCACCCTTCATAGGAAGCCCTTCAGCCAATAGCATCGAGCATTTGTCATGACGTCACAGGCAAATGGCAGGTGCCTTCGTGGAATGGGATTGACTGCGACGTCAGTTTATGCCGCTGGCCTGGGGAGGGGGAGGGGGGGGGGGGGGGGGCTCCTTTGAAGAGTGTTTACCCGACACAAGTAGCATATAAAATATATCACAGAGATGGCAGCAAAACAACAGAAGGAGCTACAGCATGATGCAGTGACCTGAAATTCATAAATGTCTTTTTCATTCCGCGGTATTTGATTCTCGCCTGTGTCATCCACACCGTGTTATGGTTACTGCACCTCCATGAACTGTCGCCAACGTCAGAGGCCTTATTACCGTCGCATAAGCTATTAAGATCGATCCTACCAATTAAAGGTATCCAATTCAACCCCATCCTTCCCGTGACACAAACCCGAAATTATATCCCTGTCCTGTCACATTTACTGCCTGTGATGCAACGTCTGGCACAAGGCAAAAGAAATGAGCTAAATGAAGGCAAGAGGTAAACATGAAAGTATGAATAAGAGATGTAAAAAAAGAAAGAATCAAGGACAATGGAAGGAAATAAAGAAGTAAATATAGATAAAGAGTAAAAAAAACGGAAGTGGGAAGCAAGAAAGATAAAAGAAAGATGACGATTCGTAAGTGGCCTCACCGCAACGACCAGCAGGGTCTGCAGGGGCGACTTCCACTGGAGCAGCTTTGTGCCCTCGTGCTGCATCGCCCGCAACGAGCAGTCGACGCACGCTGTAAGGCGAAGTGGAAAATGAGCGCGTGTAAGACGCGAGCCCTTGTTTTTAGTCAGTTATCTACAACCTTTATTCCCCACATTCATGCAACGCGAGTACAGCTCCGCGGTTCGTGATTCAGTTCCGACGCTGTAGGCCTGCATAACTGATGCGATTGAACCAATTGAAACAAGTTGCTTTGTGGTGTATAGCAAATAAAAACGACGAAACGGAATTAATACTCGTGATTTCGCGCTCGTTTTTCAGCAAAAATCGCGAAGCACTACAGTAGCTAGAGCTAGCGCTAGCTGATCAGATGCTCTACTTGGTGGTAGTGGTTTTATTAAAAATAATAGTAAAAAGGAAGGAAAAGATTTTTGCTAGCCCCGGCATCTGCCATCGATACTGAAGCACCTGAGCTGGGGCAGCGGAAATAAAGGATAGCAGGCAGAATGGAGAAATGAAATGAAAGAGGTGAGGGGACAAGAAGAGAGGACAGGGGGAGAAGTAATATGTACAAACTATTTACACAATAAGAAATGTGTCCAGGTTGTGCGCGTGATTAGTTGCAAGATTGTCTATTCGCAAAAGCGATGACTGTGATTCGCCATGCATGTTTTGCTTTCTCGTGACAAGTAAATAAAATGATGCTTTCTAGTTGTAACGTTTGCATGTACGCGTCAATACAATGACAAAAGACGACACTTACCGAACCTGAACATGGTGTCCTTTGTGCTGGAAAGTGAAAAACAGAAACCAGGTTAGAATCTCGCGCAGTCGGTCATTACGCTGATGCATGCACTTGTTGATCAGGCACGCTCATTTGACAAAAGTTCTGAACAATCAAGCAGATCAGAATCGCCTCCAAAGTAAGGCCGTAAGGTACGCTGTACGTCTAAACTTCAAAAATCTCGTTTTTTTTTTGTCCCGCACGTCGCACGGTGCATGACTCGGGTCGGCATAACAGTAAACGGTAGGCATGCTCGTGACATGCTGCCAACCATTATGGCGTTGCTTGGCTCGAGTTGTCGTCAGCGGAATAAAAAGACGAATAAATAGTGGGCTACACCGATGTAACGAAGTTCTGATATAACGAAGTTGATGGGCACTTAAAACATACGTTGTGAAATCGGGAGCTTCACTTTGTTAAAAAACGCCCTAAGAGCTCACAGGAACGAGAAATTCATCGCGCTGCTTTGCACCCTGGATAGTTGTAGCGAGTTTAGCGGAATCCGA
Organism: Amblyomma americanum; assembly: GCF_052857255.1. Classification (NCBI taxonomy): domain Eukaryota; kingdom Metazoa; phylum Arthropoda; class Arachnida; order Ixodida; family Ixodidae; genus Amblyomma; species Amblyomma americanum. The sequence goes on from NC_135503.1 coordinate 29,352,868, forward strand.
GCAATGAACAATTATAGCTACCTCTTTGTCTTTAGTTTGTTTCTCTTTTGTAGGAACTTCGTTAAACTGGGATTGAATCGCAATTCATTTCGTTCTTTCCGCGGTACAAAAACATACCGCTGAGAAATCAAAATCTGTTCGCTGTACGAAGCTATTCGTACAATCGAGGTTCTACAGCGCAATGCTTCGGCAGTCGGAGGATCAAGGGGTGGCACGTACTACTTGAGCGAGAATGCGTCGTCGTTGTCCTTGGGCGGCTGGTCCGGCACCTCGACGGGGTGCCACTCGGAGAAGTCGTCCTGCAGCTCGGCGAACCAGCGCTTGAGATTCGTCATCTGCGCCGTCAGCCAGTCAGCGGACTTCTCCGCAGCGTGGGACCGCAGCGCTGGCGTTTCTGTATAGGCGGATAATGCATGGCCCCCGAGATTAGGCACAAGGTATGATGCGAAGATACACATCCTCACTTTTTTGTAGCGATAGCTACATTACAGTAGCATTTCGAGCCTTCTGTCACGCTGTCACGTGGTTGGTCACGTGGTGCGGAGCAGCTGCCGGCGGCGCGGCGCCGTGGTTTGTCACGTGGTTGGCCACGTGACCAAGTTTCACTCAGCCAGCTGTAGCTATCGCGTCACTCCAGGTTTAACCAGAACTAAACCACCACCATTTTTTTTTTTTTGCTGCGCAAGTGAACTAATTGCGAACAAAATTTTCAAGTGAAATATATGTTTTATTGAGTAAGCGTGTCTCAGACACTCTTACTCCTCCTTCGGCAAGCTAGGCGTTCAAAAGAACTCAGATGTCACGCAGAAAAAGTTTACAAGCACCTACGTTATACGCGCTATACTGAAGCCAACGTAACCAACCGTATATTAAGCGCCTAAATGTCGGAAGGAATGGGGAACCACTTACCACAAGTGACCTTGATGCTTGGAATCCTGCTTGAGCTGTTCTGGACCAGGGGGCTCTGGGGTGCTGGGGGCTTCCGTCTAAAGTGAACAGTAAACAGATAATCTTCAACCAGATGCGTCAGGTAATCAGCGCTAACTGTGACCTGCTTATCCAAGCTGGCAGTAAAAATCTGGCTGTCTATTAGGTATCTCCGAGACGCGTTCTGAACGTTTAGAACTCATTCGGCCAGCGGAATCTACACCTAAAAGTTGTAGGAAGGAAACTGTACGATTGCACTCGCATATCCAATCACCTTCTGTTTCGGGGGAAAAAAAAATCCACCGATAATCAAAAGGCAATGCGTACCGCCTACCAATCACAAGTTCCGCAGTTTGAGTCTCGGCTCGGATGTCCGTATGAACACTGACGTTTCAAAAAGCGAATAGGGTGTGCTGAGCGAGCGTCGACTCACCTCTGCCGCGGAACCGGTCTCTTCATGGTGAGTTTGGGAGAGCTCGAGTCGTTCTGCGAGGACTTGTCACTCTGCGAGTGGAGGGCGTCGTCATCTGAAACTGAATGAAGGAGACAATCGCGGGGCTCTATCAAACAGGCGGCACGGAGCGCAAGCGAATACAAACAAATAACGAGCAAGAAAATCACTCGGAATCGCCTGCACAAGCACCTGAGAGTGTTCGTGGGCGGAAAGTTTACATTCCTCCATATTTCGCGCGTTTAACTTTATTGTTAAGTTAGAGAATTCACACGGACTCACGGAAAGGGCCAGAACGCGCTGCTTTGCGTAGTATAATTGAGGAGGAAAGTGCTAGCGTTATAACCTCACTTCGCTTGCCGCGTACGCCGAAGGAAGGAACAGAAGAAGATAGTGCATTGAATAACTGCGTTTGTTCCATTGCTAGTACGTACTTTACAGCACGAGCCTATACCGAAGCACTAATATCAATAAATACAAGTAAATAAAAGACTCCCGTCCCCAGTTTTTGTCGCTAACGATATAGTCAGGGGAACAGGAAATGCTGGTGTAAAAGTTCCAGCTCCATGGGAACTATGCATTATCGTTTCCTTTCAGTTTTTCATACTAACGTTCTTCGCAAATCGCGCGCGAGCTTTTCGTAATACCTGAACACTGTCGTATGTAGCGCCGAATTTCTAAGAAGTGGAAATAAATATGTGCTCCAAATGGGTAATATTTATTAAAGCGCAATTTAGCATTTAAGGTGCTTGAACCGGACGAATGAACAGTGGCTCAAGAGAAAATTACTACCACAGCGCAGACCATTTCAGACATGCTTTGAATATTATGCTACACCTTGTTTACGCAGCTTCACGAACATCCCTGCGTTTTAAAGGCACAATTTAGCTCTTCGGTCGCGCTGAAATTTATCTTATCGCGACACACTGGTTGAAAAGAACTTAGATAAACCGACCTTCTACGCTTCTTACGAGGATTACGCGTTCAGCCATTCTTCAGATCGGCATACAATCCGAATTTGTAAGTCCGCGCCGACAGCCTTCCCCAGATTATTTCATGCAGGTAGCACTGGGATAACACAGCGCCCCAATTCGACCAACGTGCGGAGAAGCAGACATGCAGCTAGGACAGACCTCACCCGTTTCACGACTCCACAAACGCTGCCTGTCGTCACGTGGTATAATGCACAAGCAAGCTGACATTGGCGCGTCCGAGTTCAGGCATCGGCACTTTCTTTCAAGGCCCTGCACGCGCAGGCACTTCTGCTGCGCGATTTCTCAGAAGCGAACAGTGTGTGAGGATACTTCAAGGCACTCAGCGACTCGCCACCGTCGCGTGCGGGGAGCCTTTGCTTTCTTCTTTCTTATTTTGCTGTCCTTATCACGCGGACTTCATCTCTTTCCGCTCGACGTGACAGAAGGTGCCTGCTTGAGTCGTGCGATAATCATCGCTTGCAGGTGAGGAGCGTATGGCTTTCGATCGCGATACAGCTTTCCCTGAGCACTGGACGTATTGACCGCGCACCACGTGTCCCCGAAGGAGTATCTGTTGTGTGCAGGCTTTTGCTATGTCGTAAAGGTGAGCACATAAGTGTTGAACTATCCACTCGTAGTGACTACAGGCCCGAACATATGCGCGTTAGGTTTACCCATGGGTAAGTTGTTTGAGGTTCGCCAGCTCTATATGACCCACCTTTATTCTAGTTCTACTTCAGTCTGAGAGGAGATGCAGAGAAGGATGGTGAAGCGAAGGACGGTACTGCACACTGATTAAACCCCATCTCTTAACTATTAAAAAAAAAGGCTTTTGAGGCACCTCTATGCTTGGATTGGTGTTCCCGAAGCCCTTTAACTTCGGGGCGAATGAAAACAAAACAAAGTGAACAAGGGTTTGGAAGGAATCCTCAGTATACTATCCAGTGTATCGTCAAGAGGATTCGTTTTCGTCTAGAAGATACGTTCGTTCATTCAAAGGGTAGAAAACGCCCGTGAGCTGTGCGTTTCTTGCTAGTGCACGTTGAAGGATCCCCCTTATAAAAAATAGTCTATAGACAGTATATAGACTTCTTATAGACTCTATTGCCTTCCTATAGGTATTTATTTTTGTCTATTCATAGTCTATAGACAAAAGTCTACTAAATATGTATGGCCATAAATCTATATGTTGTTTATAGACTGTCTATATGATCTGTATTGCCTATAGACTCTTCTCTAGGATTTGTCTATTGACACTCTATAAAATTTATAGACAGATGTCAATGAGCAGTCTGTAGACTAGAGAGAAATTTACGTTAGGGCCAGGTGGTCGCTATTAATCCGGGGCCCTCCACTGCAGTGCTTTTTTTTTCTCTTCCTTCTTTCACTCCCACCGCCATCCCTTCCCTCACGACGCGGTTCGCGTGTCCACCGAGAAGTGAGACAGCTACTGCGTTCTTTCTTTCCCTGTCTCAAAACCTATTTTTCGTTACACAGTTTAGCGAGAAGAATCCAACTGTGTGCATATATACCCTGGAACGGCACACGCGATCCCGAGTCGTCCCTCTGACGCAGCATAGTGCGCGGGGTCAGTACAACGTCCCGAGGAGTCCCTGCGCCAGAGGTGGGGAACGGGGTGGGGGAGGCGTGGATTCCACATCATGTGAACACACCTTCGGGACACGCTATACTCGTTCCAGCAGTATACGCGAGCTAATTTGCAAAGCCCACACTCATTCGTTGCAACGGTGCGTACGTGCAACGTTAGTATTGAAAGGGATTGCGGTAATATTTGGCAACTGCAGCCGCAAGTTCTGTGCAATCTCTACGTAGGCGACCCAGCCAGGTCGTACAGCTCCCATTCGTGGAAGTGAGGATGGCTGGTTGCGAACAGGGCATAGGAAACCGAGGAAACGGCATGTTCCGAGTCATATGCTGTTCGCAGGTATAAAATAGCTTCGTGCTCCCTTTCGCAGAAGGAATGATAGACAAAAGGAAGCAGGAAAAAAGGCTCGAAAGAAAGAAAGAAAGAAAGAAAGAAAGAAAGAAAGAAAGAAAGAAAGAAAGAAAGAAAGAAAGAAAGAAAGAAAGAAAGAAAGAAAGAAAGAAAGAAAGAAAGAAAGAAAGAAAGAAAGAAAGGTCTGCCAGTATGTCACTACACCTGACGCAAGCGCACCTCGTTGCTAGTATACACAGTAGCCAAAAGCAGCTATATCAATTTAATTCCATCTCCTTCGCCCCACGCAGAGGTTGTGTCATTCGACACGGGCGTTGAGCGTCAAAGGTTTATGGCCCTTCGCTAATGGGCGGATGGTTCCGGCGACCCTGCAAGATATAGATGAATCTAAATAGAATAGACTCCCCGAACCACTAAAGTATCACGGGTAACAGCGCAGGCTCTGAGCACTTTCAGCGCGACCGCTGAAAGTCATGTGCACGTCGCCGATATGTGTATATAATCGATGAAAATATCAACCGAGCCGTGCACTTGAGCTGTCAGCACTGGGGGTTAACATGCAACCCACGACGGCTATCCCATCGGCTCAAGCGAGGTGAACTGGCCGGCTGGGTACAAGCTATGCTGGCGGGTTAGGTTGAGCCGCACCCTTGAGACGATGACGCCCGTGTCAGCGGTGGGCATTGACAGTGTTGAAGAACATGAGAAAACGCAGAGCTAATTGACGCGCAAATCTCCTCCCTGCCTGCGTGTGTTTGAGGACTCACGCGGACAGGTTGCATGCCTATGGGCTCTTGGTCCCGTTGACGCATTCAAATGCAGTCCTGGTGTCTAGAGCATGTCGTCACAAGGTATACACAGCAGTGTGGAATCCCAAAAGGCAAACAGTGATTGAATGTGTGCGTAGATGGTGTCTTCGGGAGTGGACTATGTTATACTGTGAGTGAATGCGTGTATGGATGGTGGCACTGCAATGGACTATGTTCTAATGTGACTGAATATGTGCATAAATGGTTACTTCTGGTTTGGTATGGTTGAGAGGGGTTTAACGTCCCAAAGCAACTCAGGCTATGAGAGACGCCGTAGCGAAGGGCTCCGGAAATTTCGGACCACTTGTGGTTCTTTAACGTGCACTGACATCGCACAGTACACGGGCCTCCAGAATTTCTCCTCCATCGGAATTCGACCGCCACGGCCGGGATCGAACCCGCATCTTTCGGGCCGGCAGCCGAGCGCTATAACCACTCAGCCACCGCGGCGGGTAGATGGTGACTTCTGGAGTGGACTATGTTCTACTGTGAGTGAATGTGTGCATAGATGATGACTGCAGGAGTGGAATATGTGCTATTAGTAGTGACTGTGCGCATAGCGGGGCAGATCCGACAGGATTTAGGTCATTATTAACATATAAATGACGCTACGGTGGAGCAATTGCTGGCAGAATAAGCAAGGTTAGTCCCACCTGTAGCATACAACTCAACTAGAGATACTCACCGGGCATCTCGAGGCGGCTGCAGTCAGATGAGTCACTGTCTTCGCCATATCTGTCGGTGCTCAAGAGCTTCTGGTTCTTGAAGGCAAACTCCAGCTCGTCTTCCGTACCCTGCAATAACCGGAGATAGGCGTGTTATCGCAGCTTTAGTGCGATCGCTTGCGCAGGCACGCACTTGGTAGGGCACTCTTCGCGCATTGTATACTCCTCATCGAAATGTTGAGAGCCACCTTTCTTGTCTCGCCGTGTAAAAGGCGGAAAATGTGGCACTGTGATGTCACGTTTGTCACCGTCTTATCAGGGCATTTCGTTGTATTGTGATATCAAGGCGTTGGGAGCTCCGGTGCACCGCAACATTTTGAAGAGCCAGGGCTTAATCCCCCTTAGTTCATTGATTGATTGCTTTAGCTACACTGGCTGATTTATTTATTTCATTATTTATTTATTTACTTGTTATTTATTTAGGTTAGATTTAGCTGCACTAGCTGTGTTAACTTACGGCAGACTGTTGCGCCAGTACAGAGAGTGAGGTTCACGCGCACAAAAACGATAGAATAGAAAGCAGAGAGATGCACCCGTTGGCATTTTCACAGCAAGAGGCCCAAAAGGAAGACGAAGAGCACACAAGCAAGCAAAAGGAAGGTCTTTCTGAATTCCATTTTCTGGCTACTCATCTTCAAAATTCATGTGTAACCAAATCATCGTAAACGCTGCGCGTATAGACCCATTCCCATTTTCAGTCACCGATCTCACAGCTTGCGATTTGCTCTTAATTTAAATCAGCGAATCTGCATTTCTTTCTCTTATTTTTTTCCTTATTTCAGAAACGTTTTTGAGCATCTTCCAGTCGCCGCCGGTGTCTTGGCCAATCCCCCGCAGTGGGTACGCGCCATTAGCTCCTTGAGGACAACAATAAGCCCAGGCGCATAGGAGCTAGATGAGCGCTTTGTGTGTGCAATGTATACCTGGTCAGAGTGCAGGGACATGGTGTCTCCGATGGAGTCCCCAAGGCTGGGCGCCCTCTGCAGGTCCTCCCTGGATGAGCCATTCTGGAGCGCGATCTTGGTCAGGTCGGGACAGGAGACGTTCTTCATCGACTTGTTCAGCGGCACTTGCAGGGACGGCACCTGCAACAGCAAGCCGCCATCGGGCCCGAGGGCACTGGTGAGAAAACCGTCACCGCACTGAACGCCGACCGACCAGCGTCGCATGGCTGCAACCGACGGGGCTGTGCAGCAACACCGCGACTTCGAGAAGCACACACGGGTACGCACACTCATGAAGCGAAGGAATTCAACTGTGCGGAGTGCAAACGCGTGTCTCAATATAAGAAAAACGCGGTAGTGGAGAGGAGAAGCTGCTACAAGGATTATATACGCAACGACGCGGCCGTTCCACTTTAGAGGAAAGCGTATCGATTGTGGAGAAATTTCGTCGCCGTGCGGAGAATGAGAATGAGACGATAAGTGGAGTTATCGGGCGAGGTTGGTAGCGAAACTAAAAAAAAAGAGAAAAAACGAAACAAAGACAGGAAAAGTAAAATCAGTAACAGTGAGTTTTACTACTGCGGTCGGTTCTAATACCCTCCCGTTGGCGTGTTCCGTGCGACGCCGATGGCACTGATTACGCATTTCGATACTCCCGCGTGAGTGCTTGTTTGCGTGTTTCGGAGGTCATTTCTCTTCCAGCGACAGTGAAAGCGGCACTGCCTAACCTTGTGTCCTACGTGCAGGCTTTCAATGCAACGCACGGCTTCTCGTTATCCCCGAGCAGCCTAGATCAGAGGGTGCGAGATTTTATCCCGCGTCCCGCGAAGGTCAGTTGGCAGAGCCGCCGTGACGTATAGAATGCTTGACATTGTCAAACCTTTAGCGTGCGTCGCTGTGCTGGAGAAACTACTGTTGCATACCGTACACATTATAGAGACAGACTCTGTCACTATAGTATAGGCCTCGCAGTGTATATGAACATCACGTGACGCTTTGCCTACTTTGTTTTAAGCTGCACGTAACGCTGTAATGAACAGACTGCGCTCGGACTAAATTCAGCCAGGCGCTTGCCTACGCGCAGACACGTTACTTGGAATGCACCGGCGAAGACCATTGTGTTGTTTGCGCCTCACAACGAGTGAGCCCTACGTGAAACACACTGCGCAATGCAGGGCCCCTCCGTTGGGCAGCAGTGTGTAAAGATTTTTTTTTTTCTCTCCAGCGATGCTCCCACTGCTTCGCTAAAGAAGCTCTACGTCTTGCGTGTTGAAATGTTGACAGAACAGAACAATGAAATAGTACGCTTCGCCGAACGTTGAGACGCAAGCCAATCTGGTAAAAGTTTGCGAGAGCTTCCAAAACCGGGTATTCTTAGCTGCCTATCAAAAGAAAACGGCAAATGTTATCGGCCACCACTACTTGCCTCTTTGCACCGTTCTTTGTTCATCGAGAGGACGTATCTGGCACGCAGCCACGCAGATAGCATGAAGGGCGAAGTTCATCTTTGCCCAGCGAAGACTATTTTTGATAAAAGTGTTAAAAAAAATATAGCTGGCGGTTTAGCATTCCTAAGCGCGAAATATTGTGTGAAAACGCGGTTTTTTTGCAGTTGAACACCACTACAACGTACGCAAAGATGTCCTCTGACCTATAGGGAGCCAGTTATACACCTTTCCTTTCCTAACGATCAACGGGGTCTGAACGTTGCGCTGGTTTTGAGAAAAGGAAAGGCGCATAACTGCCTCAATTCGTGGGTGGGCGCCACCGCCTACTCACAGCGCGACTAAGCTGTCCGCTGACCCTGTGCGCCAGTTACACTTGCTGCTCAGAGGCTACTCAGAGAGAAGTGCGCCTCTTTCGCACTAAAAGATGTTGACGCACAAAGAAAAGGACAGCTACACGCGTCGCCGCTATGTGTACACCACAAGTTACACCATATTACAGATATAACCGAACACCAATCTCGTAGTTGGGCAAAACCTCCATGTTCAAGGAACTCCGCTGTGCACAAGCGAAATACGAAAGCCCATTTGCTGAGGCCCTGCTCTGCTGTTACACCGCAAGCAAGATACCCTAAAACCAAACAGCAGTGCCAGACACGGGGCACGCACAGTGAACACGGAACTTGTAATAAGGCCTTGAAACAGTACAGTGAACGACCATCAGGCTGTGTGCAAATGCGTATAGTAATTTCTCTTATAGATGCCGTATTCTTCAAGAAACGCCACTACTACGCATGAAGCTTGACCACTTAGTAAAATATTCGATATGTTGACCCCAAATATGGCACGTATCGAGGCAAGAGCTAGGTTTCGACATCTTCATAGAGAAAGGTAGTATAATTCCACTTTTAGACGTAATCCTCTGTTCCCAGTGTAATTATAAGTGTATAATTCGACGCTGTGAACGAATCGCATATGGTGAAAGGCCAAGGTATAAATGACAGGGAAGTTTATCCTTAGAGTTAGCCCCCGATGAGCGCGTCGCGCTCTCATGAAGGTACAAATTACAGGAACATTTTCCTTGAGTTTTTCTCATCACTGTTATTCATGAACGACGATGTCGACATGATGCCAACGGCTGAAACTCTGATAGGGGACACGTAGGTTCAGTGCGCGCGGTCACTAAGCACTTCGCATCATCGGCGTACGAGCAGGCTGAGGAAACAAACAAACAAACAAGCAAGCGGAAGTGACGCACCGAGCAAAAGGAAACCAGCCGGTCAGAAGAGAAGGGAGAACGCCTCCAGTATTCTCCAAAAAGCGGAAAAACCATCCCCGGCTTCATTCGTAGAAGATGAACGTCAATTCGAACGGCGGAAAAAAAAAAGGATTGAACCTACACGATTCAAAGCCCGAGCGGGCACACTGTTACCGGCACCGCTGCGTAAAGGGCGCGATCTGAGTCAGCGGGATTTCCCCGCCGATCTTATATATACTCCCTTCCAGGCGAGACATTGTAAAATCAAAACAAAGATATAGAATAAACCGGCGCCGTTATAACCCTGGGAGCCGCGGTCTGCGGCCTCCGTGCGCTTGTTTGTGTTGTTTTCCGCGAGAGCGGAGTCCTTCGCGCAGCGTAGATTGAAATCGCCGCCGACGTACTGTGCGCGAATGTCCGGTCTACGTCACTGAAAAGCCGAGCGTATAGAGCGAAGGAAATAAAAGAAATAAATGTGAAAGCGGGAAAGAATGCGGCAGCTCTCGGACGAGCGACGTGTCGAGACCGAGAACCCGCGACCTCCGAACTCGAAGCCGCTGCTTTCACCTCGTTGCGCAAGTACTGTTCAAAAGACTGCGAGATATTAATCACTCTGGTGTTCTTGTCGTGAATGCCTAATTTCTCTAGATTGACGACCTTCCATTGCTCCCCTGGCAAGGAAGGCCAGTGCTATCACGGACGTTGAATAAGGGACGCATAATGCGGAGATAATGACTCTCTAGGACAGTGCGCAAGCATGCATCTAACGTAGCTCCTGTCCCTCGCAGAGTGGCAACCTTTGGAGTCTGCGCTTCGGCCAAAGTGGAAGTAGCGAAAGTGCATGCTGTAGTTCAGCTTTGCTTTGTCTGCAAGGACTACGAAGGACATCGTATACTTTCACGCTGTCTTTGACGAGAGGAGGGATGTAATCGACGAATCAGCAATAATCGACATGATAGATGGACTGGTGGATAGAAGGAAAAAAAAGGTCTAAAGGCCTTCACTCGATGCCGCAGGGAAGTGGGTGTTGTCGGCATCACTGAATATGAATACTGCATGGGACTGAAACAGACAAACAAACAAACAAACAAGCAAGCAAACAAACAAACAAACAAACAAACAAACAAACAAATCGAACGAACGAACTGATTTTTAGCCGTCGTGCGAAGCGAAGAATGACAAGAGAGAGTTCCAGCGAAGCGTTTACTGGCGTTGTTCTAAAACCCACTAATAGCTGAGCTGCGCTCGCCATAAGGTGCCCACTTGGCCCACAGAACCACAGATGGTGTCCCTTTCGCCTGACGCCCACCTCCATAACCGTGGTGTGTGCTACCACGCCCGGCCGTGGTACTTCTGGGACTGCTACAGCGCGCTGGCGTACCGTATAGAATTGCAGCGCACTACAAGGATAAAATTGTAATCTAATTAGTTTCCACCTGAATGCGGGCGTTTTTGGTTACGACATACTACGATTTGAAGAAAATAGCGCCAGAGCATGCAAACCACAAAAAGACAAGGACGAGACACAAAGACACAAAATTAGTTGTGAGTTAGCGCTTTGTGTCTCGTCCTTGTCTTTTCGTGGTTTGCATGCTCTGGCGCTATTTTCTTCAAATCAAGTATGCACCAACTCGCCCAAAAAGAAGTGTTAAGACATACTACGAGGTCGACATCACTTTCTCCCAGAGAGAGAGAGAGAGAGAGAGAGTACTGCGTACAGTTATCACTGTAGAGGGAGAGAGAAAAAGAATTAAGCATGGGCGCATCTGTTGAAAGGCGTCAGCACAGCTCGTCAACCATGGGCTGCGCAGGAAACCCATCCCCTCCGTGCACTCAGTATGCGTATGCGTCAACCTTGAGCTGAAGGAAGCTGCTAGGCCACTGACGGGAGATGGTCTCACGCTTTTATGGCGACTTGCCGGAATGCGACGCAGATCTCTCTCTCTCTCTCTCTGCATCCCTGCCGCAGTACACAGCAGCGACGGACCGACACAAAAGAACCCGTCGCCGACCGAGAGCGGTCCGCAGTTTTCCTGGTTAGGACGGCCTCTTCTCCTGTAGACAGTGGAACGAACGATGGAGGCAGTCCGGCTGGTGCGGTCTACGCGTACGGAGATGCGAGCATAAACGCGAACGACCACGAAAACGAAGAGAAGAAAGAAAAGAGAGCGGTGCAAGGCGCCAGATTGCAAAATCCGCTGAATTTATAACTGGCTCTCGCGCACAGTTGAGCGTGAAATATGGGACTCTCGCGTAGGCGACGCGATTTCACGACGTCACGAATCGTTGAGATGGAGCTCCCTTTGAGCGCTGCTGTGAGCTGCTCGGACATGTCGTTGCATCACCCACGACGTCCTTGTTGGACCCAGAATGGGGTAGCGTCGCGAGTTGAATACATACAAACACCATCTACGCACACTGCATATGTCGAGCAAGCTATCGTGGCAAAGTTGCTCGCGTAAAAGAAGATCCTGTCGCCAAACAACCGATTCGACCGGTCCGCTTTGGCACTGTAAGCGCGCTTTGTTGTACTGCACGATATACGTGTACGGATAGGATGTTTCGGCACTCCACATGCAAGAACGCCGTCAAAAATAACCGGTGTTCACACAGAACTTACGTACAGGTCGGCCACCGTAAAAGGCGTTTTTGTCGTGTTGATTAGCGTTTAATAAATTGATAAATTAACCGATTAAGGTGTTTCCTTGTACTTGTGTAGGTATTCAGTTAACAAATACTTGCATAAGAAATTTAACGAATGTATTACAGAACATTACAAGCCAGAAAATATCAAACAAAAAGCTCTATATGAGAATAAAAAAACATATATATGATGCAGGCCATTTCAAATCAGTCGATCGATGTACGGACTCATCCGGCCCCGAAACAATCTTGTCAGGCATTGATTAATCCAAATTATTCAGCAAAAACGCTGATGCGACCAATACATGTGTTCTTCAAGATGATGAAAACGATGTTAATTCTTCCTGTTAGCGTTAACGGCCGTATCGGAAACACCCTCGAACATTCCTCGAAAGCAATACTGCTCAAATCATGTTAAATCAGTCGATTATAATTAGAGCGCCCTGTTCCCTAATCGTTGACCGTTATTTTGTCTTATAATATTATGCTCTTTATTACCGCAATATATCGAGTTTAGGAAAATTCCGTTACTTGTGTGAACAGGCGTGAAAAACGCGATAAGGAAGCCTGGTAGCGGTCAGTACCCAGTCAGGAGACCTGTTCTCTCCTTAAGTCCTGCCTCGGAAACAATTACTAGGCATTACCAAATAAACAATAACGAAAAAAATAACTAGGAAGGCGAAAAAAAACGCTGTAGCTTTCAGTGCTTGTCGGCTGGTTATCCTTTACCGTCACTCGATTCTTGGGCCTACGAGCTATGGGTAACGTGCTCAAGGTTCTACGAGCAGCACTTCGGTATTCGAAGCACGCCTCGCGGTATCTGCTGGGAAGAACTATGACGTCAATGACGCCAGTTGAAATTTAGCGGAGAATTTGTATTCCGTTGCTACGAGAAGTGATTCGAATGGAGTCGTCAGAATTCCGGTTGCAAGGCGGACCGAATAATCCGCCCATAGCTCACATCGACTCGACAATCATTTCAAATTCGAGCACCCACCTATTTCGATGCCGCCGTACCTGCAAGGTGCCGTCTAGCAGGCGCATTTTAAACTCTTGCTAATGAAGCTCTTCAAGATTCTAGTTTTTTGATGAAGTGTTTAGTACATTCATATTAAATAAGTACAGAAAGCTGTCCCATAGTGAAGCACTATACCGGGACATCTTTGTCGCGGTACAGTAGTCCTTGGTCACATAAGATTAGTACATTCATATATGTGCTGATTCGATATAAATGTATTAACCTTATGTGACCAGTAAACCTGAAACTTGAAACTTTTGTCGTTTTTCGAACAAACTAGCAACTGTACTGAGATGCAGTGCGAGTTTTTTTTTTTTTTTGTTCAAAAGGTGTGCTGTAAATTCAGGCTACATGAAATTAAGAGAGAGTTTCCGATGACCGTATGATATGTGATTTAGCCAGAGTATTTACTTGCTGGAGTAAAAATAAACGTTGAACTAGATGCGTCTCTGACGTTGCCGTGCATGCCTGATTACGAATTTCAGTTCCAAAACAAGGGCAATGCATAGTTCTATACGTCAAACAATCATAATTTCAGGAACTGTGTTACCGTATTTCTGTAGTATACGTGTGCTGATGGATTACGCTGCTCAACACAGTAAGCATTTTCGCAAGAAGCTTAAAGCTTAAAGAAGCTCAGTTGTTCAAACAGTGGCCAAACTTGATGTCTGCGTGGTAACTACTAGTGCACACACACAAAAAAAATGAAAAGGCACCTTGGCTCAAGCCATGAGACGTAGCGAAACAATGAAGGTATGAAAATTTGTTGTATAGGTCACCATGCAAAACCTGTGGAATATTTTATTTCTTAACTCTTTAAAGCCTTCGCAACAAAAACGTTGAATAAAAAGTTTCTAGCGTTTCGTCGTCACTGTTCCTTACATTGCAAGAATGTAAAAAAAATGACAGGCGTTCAGTCGGTTTGATGTGAATAATAATAATAATAATAATAATAATAATAATAATAATAATAATAATAATAATAATAATAATAATAATAATAATAATAATAATTGGTTTTGGGGGAAGGAAATGGCGCAGTACCTGTCTCATATATCGTTGGACACCTGAACCGCGACGTAAGGGAAGGGATAAAGGAGGGAGTGAAAGAAGAAAGAGGTGCCGTAGTGGAGGACTCCGGAATAATTTCGACCACCTGGGGATCTTTAACGTGCACTGACATCGCACAGCACACGGGCGCCTTAGCGATGAATACGCAAGCAGAATGCATTTTTAGGATGATGGTTTTCTATTTGATGCTTTTTTCCCTTTTGCCGCACCCCAGTGCCTGAAAGTTGTGCCAATTAATTTCGCTTAGCATTGGCTTGCCTTTGTGACTCGCAAATTATTTTTTATGTTTCCACATTTGTCGATATGTACAGTTTCCCTTGGCGCGCCGCGTTGGATCATCCACTGACACGCGGTCGCTTTCGGCGCAGCTTTCCCTCTCCGCACTCGCCGCTCGCTTCACATTTTCCCTCTTTCCACTCGTCACGGACCGATTCTCGCGCTCAGATGCCATGTTTCGATGGAGGCGAAACGCAAAGGCACCCGTGTGCTGTGCGATGCCAGTGCACGTTAAAGATCCCCAGGTGGTCGAAATTATTCCGGAGACCTCCACTACGGCACCTCTTTCTTCCTTTCTTTCTTTGCTCTCTTCCTCATCCTTTCCCATACGGCGTGGTTGACGTGCCCACTGAGATATGAGACAGTTACTGCATCATTTCCTTTTCTCAAAAACAAAAAAAAACAATTTTAGACTCGCTACCGACGCCAGAGGCTTCACTCGGTGGCCACGCAGAGACACACGCGGACACTTTCGTCAACTGAACTCATATTGCTTACGAATAAAAAAAAATCTGATTGCAGAAGCATGATAGCTTGAGCGAGTTATAATAATCGACCGCCACACACAAAGATGAAAAAAAAAATATTATTGAGCAGTAGTTCCTACTTTCATGCGCACCATCGACAGAGGAAAGTAGTTCTTGCGCCGCTGAGGCATCAATGTAACAACACACTTCCGGAAGAATTTCCATTCTGTCTAAACCACAGAAAATATACGACAAATCTGTGCGATGTCAGTGCACGTTAAAGATCCCCAGGTGGTCGAAATTATTCCGGAGCCCTCCACTACGGCACATCTTTCTTCCTTTCTTCTTTCACTCCCTCCTTTATCCATTCCCTTACGGCGCGGTTCAGGTGTCCAACGATATATGAGACAGATACTGCGCAACTTCCTTCCCCCCAATACCAATTATTATTATTATTATTATTATTATTATTATTATTATTATTATTATTATTATTATTATTATTATTATTATTATTATTAGGTATTTTCGAAGACGGACAGATGAAATCGACATACCTTAAGATACTGATCGGTCTTGCGCTTCCGCGGCGGAGGCTGAATTTTGGGCTGTGACGTCACGGTGGGCATCTCGCTCGTCGCCTCGATCACTTCACGGACAAACGTGTTCTCAGGTGTCGTCGACACCATAGGCATAAACGTTTGAGTGTATAATATACACGAATTCGTCTTTTTGGTCCTAGGAGCGCGCACGCACAAAGTCACAATCACATGCGCACTGAAGGAGGTGCACGGTGGTTTCGGTTAATAATCCGTCCGGTTAATCCGTTCGTTCTCTGCGTCCGCTGGAAATGGTGGCGTTTTCACTACTGCAGTGGTCGCGACTAGCGCCGGCCGGTTTTATAAAGCGCGCGGGTAAAATGACGCCTCCCCCACCACCTTCCCCCCTCTGACGCAAACAGGCAGGACTCGCATACGTAGTTCTCCGCGCGGAGAGGGCGTGATTGGCATCGCCGGCAAGGTTGCGCCTGTCTCGTAAGCCCCAAGCCTTGTTTAAGCTGGCCGACGATGGTTATCGATGCCAGACGGCTCGGGGGCTTGTCCGCGGCTGTGCTTGTGAATATGCGAGGAAATACAATTGTGTAGACGATCGCGAAGGCGCAGGAAGATCGGTTTTATTTTTTTTTTCTCTCGCAAATCTGTACAAAAGGGGCTCTTTTCGCTTTCCTGAATTAAACAGAGCGTAAAAGAGAGAGAGAGAGAGAGAGAGCAAGGAGAGAGGAGAGTAACTTTTGTTGAAAGAGGTTAAGAAAGAGAGTAAGAGAGAGCAAATTTTGATAACAAGGTAAAAAAGAGTAATGTTTGTTAGAAGAGAGCACAAAAATTTCCTATTCAACAGAGAGTAACTGCGAAAGAGAAGGTAAACAAGGAGAGAGGTATAAAGGCCTGTACCTCTCATTAAGATAGAGAGTAAACAAGGAGAGAGAGTAACTTTCGTTATGAGAGAAAATAAGAAAAATTCCTGTTCGTCACTGCCTCAATTACCATGCGCTCGATAGCCTGCAATCAAAGGACTACCCCTGCCAGACTGGAAGCTTGCCAGGTCATGCTCGTGACGAAGGCTTTCGAAAGCGTCGTTGTTTCTGCAGATGGCCCTGGCGATGGACGAACTTTCCGAAGAGAATTTTTCGCGGAAGCAGGGTCAACAAGGCGTGATGAGCTCACATCGACTGCGTACGTCAGGTGCGAGTGTCGTAAAACAAACTATATACGTTTCTGTGTACCTATTTCCGAAGCTCAGAATTACCCTCCGAAGAATCACCGTATTTACCAGGCCCGCCTCCCCCCCCCCCCCCCTCCACTCCCCAAGTCCCAAAAGTTTGTCTTTTTTTTAGACATCAGCGTCTAATTCATATATAAACAACCAAAACAACGGGAATACCACATCCCTGTGGTGCAAGAAAATCGGGTAAATAGAGCATTATTTTTATAAAACAAAAAGTTTGACGCATGGCTCCGGCTACATATTCTCGTGGCCAGAGTTGGTAGTTGTTCCTTCTAGGGTACGACAGGCAACACTTTCTTTTCAGATCCCTGAGTCTCAGATTGCATCAACAGCGCCCGTAGGCTGCATCCAGCTCCACGTTCAATGTCTGCGACATTGAACTCCGCAATGTCCTTATTCGAAGCGAGAAAGAAAAAAAAATCGTAGCCTCCGAACAGCCACGCATTGCTGGTATTCCCTGGTTCATCAAGGAAAATTTTCCAGTTCAAACGAGATTATGTAAATGCTAACCTTCGCTCCGACAGCGCTTCTCCAGCTGCGCGGCTGCGAAGTTCGTGCGTAATTAAGCCAAGCGTGCCGCTGGTTAGGCGCTGCTGCTTTCCGAAATCGATATAATGCTTGCATAGGAGCGGGCTTCAGACAATTTTATGCGTCTAAAAGAATATTTAGTTTCCTTGTAATGGTCGGGGTATTCCCGTAGTGCCTAGGTTCGACAGAACGGCCGTCATCAGTGCGTACACATACCTGTTTCATGCAAGAGAAGACAGTGGTCCTCTCCCGCTATGCATAATCTGCATGTTAGAACCTCATATAGACGAAACGAGGTATAGAATAACGTGCAAAAAAAGCACTTAAACATCTCATGTTGAAATCAAGACCCGAAACTACAGTTAGCTTGTAGTATACGGGCGATCTTTGCTGAGCCCGATGTGTCCATTTAACACTCCGACAAATGGACTGTGGGTGATGTCGCTACAAGCCAAGTAAGTGGTGTGGTAGCGCAGGCTCATCAGCTGCCTACTCTACGCAGAAGCGCTGGGTCAGACGCGTTTCTGTTTGAAAGACACAGCCCTATAGTTCAAACGCTTTCAATGCGTCCCTCCCCCGTTCAACGGATGTATATAATTTATAATTGGTTTTTGGGGAAAGGAAATGGCGCAGTATCTGTCTCATATATCGTTGGACACCTGAACCGCGCAGTAAGGGAAGGGATAAAGGAGGGAGTGAAGGAAGAAAGAGGTGCCGTAGTGGAGGGCTCTGGAATAATTTCGACCACCTGGGGATCTTTAACGTGCGCTGACGCCGATACCGCGACGTAAGGGAAGGGATAAAGGGGGGAGTAAAAGAAGAAAGGAAGAAAGAGGTGCCGTAGTGGAGGGCTCCGGAATAATTTCGACCACCTGGGGATCTTTAACGTGCGCTGACGCCGATACCGCGACATAAGGGAAGGGATAAAGGAGGGAGTGAAAGAAGAAAGGAAGAAAGAGGTGCCGTAGTGGAGGGCTCCGGAATAATTTCGACCACCTGGGGATCTTTAACGTACACTGACATCGCACAGCACACGGGCGCCTTAGCGTTTTGCCTCCATAAAAACGCAGCCGCCGCGGTCGGGTTCGAACCCGGAAGCTCCGGATCAGTAGCCGAGCGCCCTTACCACTGAGCCACCGCAACGGGTGATTCAACGCGTGTACATATTCAAGTCCGTGTGGACATCAGTACCAGCATTCGCAGCGTTCCAGGTCGCACGTGCACAGCAACCGCTAACTAGCCTACCGCGCAAAATTGCAGGACACGTACTCCTCGCAGTTTTGCGCAACCCTGCGTGTGCACGCGTGTTGAACCTGTTGGCGGTTGCTAAACTATAAGTTCTGTCAACGCAAAGGCAAGGTCACGTGATTTACGCTGCGCACGTGACGTCAGTGTCACGCTCGTTCAAGGGTCAAGGAACTGTCTTATGACGCGCCAGCTGTTCGCAGCCAACCTTCACTGCCGATTAAAGGCGCGGGTCGGGTGCTCAGTGTTCGCGAAATGTCGCCGACCTGCTCGCGTTTAATTTCCCCTCAGAATTTAGCAGAGCTGCTGTCTACGGGAGCGCAAAGCTAAGCTGATTATCACGCTTCATTGAGAAGGGCTGTATCTTCGAGAGACACTGCGATCATCGGGACATGTGTACTGATCTCTCAAACATTTCGGAAAACAGGTGGTCGAAATTATTCCGGAGCCCTCCACTACGGCACCTCTCTCTTCCGTTCTTCTTTCACTCCCCCTTTATCCCTTTCCTTACGGCGCGGTTCAGGTGTCCAACGATATATGAGACAGATACTGCGCCATTTCCTTTCCCCAAAAACCAATTATTATTATTATTATTAAACGATGACAACATGATACGATTGCCATTACTCCCAAGTAGTTTAAAAGGGTGTGAGACGGTGGGCTAACTCGTCACGCCGTTCTTCGAGTACGGGAGCTGGGCAAGCGTCCAGAAACGACTGGCTGATTAGCAGGCAAGCGCTTGCGGGCAGCAAACAGAGAAGCGTGCGTACAGCGCTATATTTAGCCCTGGGAAACACTCCTACTCGCCTCTGTCTCTCTGCTACTCTGATCGGTGTGAAAAACAAAATGGAAGAAATGAGAAGACCGGAGACGAAAGGCATTTCCACTTTTACCTTCCGAACTAACTTCAACCTTTTTTTTTTCGCACGCAAATGGACTAGTTATTCATTATGTGCTCGTGTAAAACGACTATTTATTCATTTTGCGCTCACAAATCCCCCATGAACATGCACTCCAATTGATTTCATCCAACACGCCAGCCGCACCACATATTCGAACAAATTACGGATCATTCTCGTGATCGGTTTCTGTTACAAAGCTGTGGAGTAAGTTACCACAAGCCGTTACGTCAGCTGTGTCGTTTCGGTCATGCAAGCGAGCAGTCAGAACTCTTGAACCGTAGGTAGAATAGCACAAACTAGGAAAAATTGCACGCACTTTTGTTCTTTTTATTGTTCTTGGTTTAGCTTGGTTTATGGGGGTTTAACGTCCCAAAGCGACTCAGGCGATGAGGAACGCCGTAGTGAAGGGCTCCGGATAATGTCGACCATCTGGGGTTTTTTTTCTGGGGTTCTAGCTTAACGTGCACTGACCTCGTACAGTACACGGGCCTCTAGCACTTCGCCTCCTACTAAACGCGAACGCCGCGGCCGCGATCGAACCGGCGTATTTCGGCTCGGCAGCCGAGCACAATAACCACTGAGCCACCGCGGCGGCTGTTCTTAATTCTTGGGTGCTCATTTTTTTTTATTTATTTTGTATCTTTAAGTATTACCGCTGATGTACTAACTTTGTTTAAATTAAGGATTCCTCTCACAATTTCTGTGCTGAGTTATGGTGCCCCTGTTTTTTTTTTTACAAAATACAATAGAAAGCTATGGAATACCAACGAAACATTTCTTATTCTGATTCTGTACTAAATAAAGCGAGAATATAAGCGATGCAGCAGTTTGGAGTGACGTAAACTATCTCCTTCACAAAAAAATGAAAATTACACGATTGTACTTAAGTCTGCTTAGGAGCGGAAATGCGACAGGCTTTCCCTTTTCTCTCTTTCTCTCTCTATTTTTCATTTTCTGTTGTATGAAATGTTTAGTTTTGTTTATATTTATTTATTTTTATTGTTTATTGCTTATTTTATTTTTATACAAATTAAGCCTTCTCACGCACTTACATCGTTTTTCATCGCGTCAGTCACACAAAACCTGCTTCAAACACAGCATTTGATCTCATTAATTCAGTTTGATTAACTAATTACAATTAATCAACCAAAACGTTTCCCATTTCAAGGTCTACTCACGCACTACCTAACACAAACTTTTGCACACTTATCTCCACAGAACGACATAATCGTGCAGACAAAATTTGTGGACACTTCGCTGACACGACATAACCATATAATGCTTTCGCATTTATAAGCGCATGTCTCAAAAATGACTCATACTGTGGCTCCTGCCTTAGCTGAAGTTAGCGCCTCCGGCGCCGTGATGCCTGGGATCGGAATTTGGCTGGCAGCCCGGGCAGCCGGAGGTATAGAGCGCAAGGAAGCGTGCCCTCTCGTATGATGGAGAGCGGCCTGCCTTGGTTATCGCCTCCATCACCGTATTTCTCACTGATGCGTGTCCTCCAACGTCGTACTCTACGCTTGGTGACCTTCAAACGCAGCGAGGGCGACCCGCAGCCACAATTGCACGGAATTGCGTCGAGGAGTAGAAGTTCGTACGGTTTCCGTAAACGTTGCCTAACGTTGCAGCATCAGGTCGCCCATACTGCACAGTATACACTTTGAAGCACCGCACTGTTCGTGTTTGGTGTAACGAACGCGTGTTTAGTCCCGCGCACGACGCGCGGTGGCCCTTAGTTGCTCATGAATGCGCCATTGGTGGCCCCGAGCCACGTGCAGCTTCTCTTCCAAGAGTGGGATGCAACGTCAGCTGACTACGTGGTTTGCTGCACGCGGCTCGGTTATTTCATGAGTTCTTTGATTCCATTGAATACTCTATCTCTCGTAGAGTAACCCACCTCTTTGTATTTTTAATGCGAATGCATTAGGCCTCACTGAGAAAAAAAAAGTGTAGTCGTTCATAAAATTAGCTCATTGGCTCTAGGGAAGTGACATCACCAAACAGGAAAATTCCCATTGGCTGGAGGGAGTGACGTAATCAGCCAGGAAGTGACAACGATACGCTTCCTTGTACCTTCACTGCGTCCCTGTCGCCATCTCTAGACGCCTTCGGAGAAACATCTAGTCGCGAGCAAGATGACCCGAAGAGATGTCTGGTTGTGTGCAGAGAGACGCGTCAGGGTCACAACTTCTAACGGCATCACACTGCCAACGCATAAATGTAATTCGGTGTCCCTGTGAATTATTATATTTGTACGTGAAAATACGTGAGATGAATTGGTGTTACTAAAATGCGCCGGCAGTTCCTTTGCCTGCACGTTTTATAACTGGTTATAGTAAAGGATACACAAAAAAAATCGTCATATTTAGGGGCACGATGGTCAGATGACAACGAGGTTTCGGTCACATTGCAAACGCTGACCTGAAGAAGAACTCTTGTCTTGCCTTTGACGCGGTCGGATCTCCATAGACTATCATGATATATCGCACGGAGAGAAAAAAAAATCAGCTTGACCCACGCAAAGGCTCGGAGAAATTGCGCACTCTGGGCATTCCGGCGTGGCACGACCTTGAGAGCGAGCGGCTCAGGGCCGCCTTCGCTACCGCGACGAAGAGGAGGAGGAGGGGTCGTGGCCTCGCTAGCCTCACCACGCGGCTTAGCGCGCAGGCGCGTGAATCAGAGCGACGGCGTCATGACGTTTATCAGGCGGACGGCGAGAAGACCCGCTCGGCGCAGTTTCTTAGCGGCGAGTGTTGACAAACGGTTGTTTGGGCGCCCTCCGCCCCTGTTTTCTCCTCCTCCACATACACAACGTAGCATTTCCTGTCGACCGACCTTTCAGTCCATGTTCAGCGCCATGCGCACGGCAGCACTTCCCTTGCAGTGTCGAAGGATTAAACGGATCGGGCTGTGAAATTACGCTGCCGCAGTGGTTTGGATGGCGTATACACTCGCTGGCAACGCAGTTCAAGAAGGAAGGACTGAGTGTATACGGTGCTCACAACGGCTGCCTAGAATGTCAAGGGCGCCGCTGTTCGAGACCGGTATCCGATTCCTGGGGGATGCAGAGCTGATAGGTGCGCGCCCCGCTTTCTGGCTTAGTATGCGCGCAGCGCAGGGTCACCCTATTGGCCTGGTAAAGCAGCAGCGTAGCGAAACAAACTACTTGAGTCGCCAGTAACTAGACGGCAGCCAAAGGTAATCTGCTGTTCTTTTTTTTTGTTTTCTGAAGGGCTGCGAACGAGACGGTTTCTGCGCTTGTGAAATAGAAGACAGTGAAACTACGGGAACCGTTGGGCTCGTTCACCAAATAGGTATATAATCAGTTGTATTGGGGTGTCTAGTGTACATGCAACTAGAAGGCCAGCACAAGCTAAGCAAGTTCACTGTATATAGTAAGCTGGTAATTCGTCCGGCGTTTAACCAGATAAAGTTTACCACCGCCGCCGAATCTCTAATTGGAATCACCTCGATAGCGTTTTATGCACCAAGGAAAGCAGCGCATCTGTTAGCATCAAATGATTCAGGAGAGAAGAGAAAGGTCTGGGTTATTTTTTGTAACTCTCTTGATTGCGACTGATTCTCGTCGTCTGTTGCTAAACCGGGCATCGGATAGCATCGTTCACTTTGATAGTTCCATGTTCGAGTGTTACAGACTTATTACGCGTGATACAACAAGATCGCTATTGCTGTTACAAAGCGTAAGGGACTCTTAACTTCGCACTCTCGAGGGAAGCGTAATAAGCAAATCAGCAAAAAATAAGACTCGGGCATCGACAACAGTCAACCGCTTCGTAGCGATCGTAGCTGGCAAAGTTGGCCAAGGTCCAGAATTTTTCCAGAAGTGGTTTTCTCCGTACGCGGCTGTTGCTCACTCGTTGTTTCGCACAACCTTCTTCAAAAGGGGGAATTAAACCGTAAAAACCTATAACGCTGACGCGCAGGCGTCGCAAAAAAACAACAAAACACCGGTATCTCATAAAAAAACCCATCATCGCCGCCACGTACTCATTTCCAGCGGTGTTTTTTTTTTTGTACATCTCTGTGGCTCGGCGTCATGGGTGCTTCCAATTACCTTCCGAAATCAAGAAGCGTATGCCTATAAACGTGCAGTAGGCTGGCTTTAACGTGCGTGTGTGTGTGTGTGTGTGTGTGTGTGTGTGTGTGTGTGTGTGTGTGTGTGTGTGTGTGTGTGTGTGTGTGTGTGTGTGTGTGTGTGTGTGTGTGTGTGTGTGTGTGTGTGTGTGTGTGTGTGTGTGTGTGTGTGTGTGTGTGTGTGTGTGTGTGTGTGTGTGTAGTCACCAGAACTTGAAAACATAAAAGGATTTAATTCACGCTGGTCCTCCAGCCGAAACGTCGTGAATTAAATGCTGTTATGTTTTTCAAGTTCTGGTGACTTTATATTATACTGATCAATCAGTGGTCCAGACGCGCGCGCACACACACACGCGCGCGCGCAAAATTGGCTTTAGACAAACAAACAGACAAACACACAACGGCTAAATGCGGATAGTGGCCAGTATAAGTGACTAAAAATTTCTCCAAGGCCATGACATTGTATTCACTGACTACCCACGCGCGCTTCATCCATCGGAACATCAACTGCTGACATGGCCGCGAAGCAGCTGAAATTTAAGCACTGCGAGGTTAGGCGAGATGTGCGCGTCATTATTTCGGTGCTCATGCCAAGCTTGCACGTGAGTTTTGTGAGCGTATTGGCGTTCCAGGCGCAAAACTTGCTGTGCGCACACATACCCGCCGCGGTGGCTCAGTGGTTAGGGTGCTCGGCTACTGATCCGGAGTTCCCGGGTTCGAACCCGACCGCAGCGGCTGCGTTTTTATGGAGGAAAAACGCTAAAGCGCCCGTGTGCTGTGCGATGTCAGTGCACGTTAAAGATCCCCAGGTGGTCGAAATTATTCCGGAGCCCTCCACTACGGCAACTCTTTCTTCCTTTCTTATTTCACTGCCTCCTTTATCCCTTCCTTTACGGCGCGGTTCAGGTGTCCAACGATAAATGAGACAGATACTGCGCCATTTCCTTTCCCCAAAAAACCAATTATTATTATTATTATTATTATTATTATTATTATTATTATTATTATTATTATTATTATTATTATTATTATGTGCGCACACGGCGTTTGTGTGAGAAGTGCTGAGCGACAGGCGCGCGCTGTGGTAGATCGTGCGCGCGACACCCTTTGCGTAAAAAGCGCGGGCGGAAAGACACACTCGAAACATTGTACTCGGCGTTTTATGTTAGGACACTTTTAAGCAAATTCTTTCGTCTTAATTTTCTCTTCGTGTACGCGCGCGGGCGGAAAGACACACTCGAAACATTGTACTCGGCGTTTTATGTTAGGACACTTTTAAGCAAATTCTTTCGTCTTAATTTTCGTGTACGCGCTCGCGGAATTGTGTGGCAGAAGTGCAAATTTGAATTCAGCTGCAAAAATGTACACCGTGCCATGTGACATGTTGCTGAATATTTGAAGAGGCAATGTTGGAAAGGTAGTTGCGCTTAGAAAATGGCGGCAAATGTCTACGCTGTCTCAGTCTTATTCCTTTCTCTCAAAGCTGGCGTGTCCATGCCAGCAAAAGCGGGAGCTTTTCTTTCAAGTAGAAAAACGCACCTGCAAAGCTGACATTAAACCTCACTGAAAGCACGCAGCTGCGGTGTGCTTTCGTGCAAATTATCACGAAGTAAATTCATGCACCAGCCAGCCACAGGAATGAGGCGAGCCAAATGCGAAGAGGCGCCTATAACCGGATGGTTTCAACGGTGCATCTCGTCCCTTGCACTGCAATTCTGACACTGCGAAAATGTCGCTTCGCTCAGCACGTCGTTGTCGAGTGAATGCACCAAACTAGCGTCGCCTGCTTTGCCTCTGCCGGACTGAGAGCGCGCTCTCGCTCATGCCGTGGAGCTGCTCAGCTGCCATGACCAAGAGTGCCTCGATGCCAGCGCCGCCGGGGCGGAGACAACTTCAGCGGCGCCGCCATATTGAATCACACGGAATCAGCGGCGCTAGCGTTTGTAACGGCGCCGTTCATGCTCTCGGCGCGCTTCAAATTGCTTTAATTTGAACGGCCTTTTGCAGCGAGAGCTGCACTGGGTTACCAGTCGAGCATTTCGCGGCACATGGGAGAGGCCAGTTGTGATTCAATATGGCGGCGTTGCTTAAAGGGACACTGAGGAGAAATTGAAGTTGTCTTGTATCGATAGAATACCAGCTCCTGATCACAAAAACGCCGCTCTTACTGAAAACAAAGCTCTTGTAAGGTAGAAAATAGCAAGAACCAAAATACAGGTATCGCCACCACAGGCCAATCTCGCAAGTACAAGCGTAGTGACGCCATAGGACAAGAGACGCCACCTTGGAGGAATTTTCCATCCTACTTGGTGTCGCGAATCTCTGAGGCTGACAAAGGTAGGTTGCGCAGGTCAATATTGAAGTAAGTTTTGTTTTAAAACCAATAGTGCACTTTTATCACACAAGGAAGGCAGGCAAAAGACAACCTGAATGTTGGAAGCAAAGAAAACGGATGTTTGGCGGCGCCACAGGCGGCCAGGAGAGTTTCGATTTGTTATGGCGCTTCGCGTCTATGAGCTTTGCGGGCCCCGTGGTTTTGTTTTTGACGCGCTTCGATTTACAAGCGCCGAACAGCAGAGGAACTCCAAGTGCCGCTTCAAGTGCTAGTTAACCTTTGAAGGAGCCTGTTAAGGCTTGTCAGATGATCGTCACGGTCGATGAAAAGCTATGATGGCACGATGGTCGGTGATCGCACAAGGCAGCACTTGTGTATTCGCACGCTTGCCCGGCGAAACATTCCCGGCTGTGCCAGTCAACTTCAAACTACTTAACGGAAATCGTTTATCAGGGACGGGAGACAAGGGACAAGGCAGTTCAGAAAAATTGCTGATGGCCTAGCTCTGTTAGGCCAGGATATACGTAGCGAAAGCGCGGAGATTTCTGCATCAGAAGAGTGCATTCACTAGATGCGCCTTTATTGACAGCTGTAACTTGAGCCGTCGTAGCGGAGCGGTAGCGTTTCCGCCTCAAACGCCGAAGGCCCTGGTTCGATTCCGAACCTCGGCACCGGACTTCTTTTCTTTTATTTAGTGAGTGGGCAGGGGTTTCAGTGGCTCCCATGGATGCCGCCGCCGAATACGTTGGTTAGCGGTTAAGCACAGACTCTGCTAAGGCGCGTTTATGCTCCGGCGTAACGAGCGCGCGCGCGCGCTGCGCGGCGACGTCACGTCGGCCAAAGCGAGACCCTCTCTACTCCAACTGCGCTTGACCGCCGACGCGTTCGGCGGCTTCGGCGCACTCTGACCGCACTGGCGGGGAGACTTCGAGCATGTCTCTATTTCGCGCGGAGTGCACCAGCCGACGCCGGCCCGGCCAGACTGACCTCGGCTCCGCGGCGAGGTGCGCGTTGTGACGTAATTCAAAAGCTTCGGCAGTTGGGCGGAGCTGTTCTTTTAGAGCTCTCGGCTAATTTAATCCATTCACAGTACACATCTGAAGGTACATGCAAGTGGGCGAGAGTGCCCGATCCAGTGGACCCGTTGGATCTAGCAGAAGCCGTTGAAGCATCGTGCGTCGGCTTTAGTTTCAAGCCGCCAACTTTAAACACGACCGCCCTTGAGCACCCATCCGTTTTTTTTTTTGTGGCAAATAAATAAATAAATATCTTGGCCCTTGCAACCGTGGGAGACCTCGACGCCGCCTGCTGCACCGTGCAACCGCACCGTTCAAGGAATCCCAATCCGTTGGCCCCAAAGCCCCGGCCACCCTCCGATGGGCGCAAGGCGCCGACCTTGTCCTGGCCCCTCGCGACTCCCCGCACTGGGGTTATGATATTTAGTTTGCGACGGCTGCTCTCTGAGGAAGGGGGAAACCACCCGCCGGCGCCTAACCTAACCGTGCTCCCTCAAAAGCATCGCACGCTCTGTGGGGCTGAGGTCGCTGAAATGCAGGCCAGAGTTTTTGCGAGAACTACGTCGTCGGGTTCGGGAACGGGATCCATCGTAACGCTGGCAAGACGCCGGTGCAAACGTAAACGAAGCGACGGTGGCGACCCCCGATAGATGCCTTCAACGTGCGGCGGCGGTAGCTTTCATTTCGGCAGCTGCTAGACCGCACCGCTAGCCGCCAGAAATCACAGTCTCCGTTTACGTCACGTTTCACGTCACTTCGTTCTGTGTCGTCATAAGAGTTCTCCGTGTCGTCATATGAGTTCTCGAGTTTGAATCGGAGCGGCGGGAAAAAATTTTTCAACTTCGAATCCAAATTTCTTTGAAATAAATGCATCTTTCTCTCCCGGACAAGCGTCAACAAAGCCATGAAATGCCGAACTATCAGATATTGCTAACAAAAAAATTTTGATAGGGTTCTCCTCAGTGTACCTTTAAGTTGTCTCCACCCGGCGCTGGCATCGAGGCACCCTAGCCATGACCTACAGTCTCAACAGACTTCGATCGCCAAGGCACGAGCGGCGTTAGACCTCACTGGGGCTCCGGAATAGGAGCTCCACCTAGATTTGTGAGGACCTGGGTCCAAGCACCTCATAGTACATGACAGTAAAAAAATTACAGGATAGCACTTAAGTCTGCTTAAGAGCGGAAATGCGAGAGCCTTTCCGTTTGCTCTTTCTCCCTCCCTTTTTCATTTCCTACGAACTTCACGGGACTCGAGCCAACGACCTTAGCAGGACTCTAACCCACGACCTTCACGGAACTTGAACCTGCGACCTTTTTTTTCCTATCACAGCTATCATCATCATTACTAACATCACCACTGTCATAACCGATGTTACCGACTATCACTATTGCTTTAATCATCACTATCATCATCGTCATCGTTATCACCAACTATCACTGTCGCTATCAGAATTGGTCAACCAGGACCCCAGTGACGCTACAGGGTACCAACTTCCGGCAACATATTTTGCGGACACTTCCGGCGTCAGCATAGCCATCTAATGCTTTCGCATTAAAAATGTTTACCACCACCGCCGCCGCCGCAAAACTCAGCCCCGGCAGCGTGTATTCCCATTAGGCTACGACTCGCCGCCAGGGGAGAAGCGCGGCGCTGGCGTCGCACGAACAGACTTGAGCCTGAGTTCACTATGGGCAAAATACTTTTGCGTCATTGATCGCGCGGTCGACCGCCGGGAGTTAACTTGTTTCTGTCCCTCTTTAAAGGCTTTCTACAATCGGCGCACGCTGCCTCGCCTCCCGCTGTAATATTCCGCAAGGTTATCGCTTGAACACTGCACACACAATGTAGGGAGCCCCTTAGCCTCACCTCTTGCGCGCAGAATACATGCAACGGACCCAAGGCAATGTGATCGTTTGTATTTGTTGCTTGCTCGGTGTTTCGCAAGGTAGCACCACCGACCTCGATAAGGCGGTTTCGCGCGGCCGGCAAGTAACGCCAGGGGCGACATGTCGT
The DNA here is from genome assembly GCF_052857255.1 of Amblyomma americanum. Classification (NCBI taxonomy): domain Eukaryota; kingdom Metazoa; phylum Arthropoda; class Arachnida; order Ixodida; family Ixodidae; genus Amblyomma; species Amblyomma americanum. Next base: position 29,381,758 of record NC_135503.1, read on the forward strand.
TTGTTAAAGTGCATTTCTTTCTTTCTGCTGCTTCGCTGGCGTTGCCGCTTATGAGCGTTCGTTCATTAATCAGGGGTTTACTGCGTTGCTGCCTTAATCGCGCGCCATGGTCGCGGCCCACGTCTCTGACGTGTAGCTCTCAGTTTATGTACAGTTTCTGCCACTGTTGCTGTGGCTCAGGCCAGTCGGCCACTTGGGTGTTTATCCTCTGACGTCAGCAAGCACACATCAGATATACACATGTCTGGTTCGTAGCGCATTCTAGGGGTCGCGCTGCTATCGTTCTGTATGATAAGGGCGCAGCAAAAAAAAAATCATTTACGTTGCATTTTGTAAATATATTTGCTTCTGTCCTTAGTGCAGTTAAAAGTTTATGTCGCCATGTGGATGGGGAGCACTTTGTATAAATGGTTTAGTGGCGTCACAGACGCATACATCAAAGGCTAAGTTGTGTCGAAGAGTTCTTTCGAACGACTACACCCACCTTCATAACAGTATTCATGTCTAAGATATTTTGATTGATTTTACTTGCTAGCTAAGGCCTTTGCTGTGGCTAAAGTGAAATTAACAAACCTCGTATACTATTCGCGAATGGCGAGAGAGTTAGGCATGGTCGTTAAGGTTTTCTTGCTCTTGAAGCAGTAAATAAAAAAAATATTACTGGCGGTTAAGCATTGCTAAGCACGAAATAATAATGATAATAATAATAATTGGTTTTTGGGGAAAGGAAATGGCGCAGTATCTGTCTCATATATCGTTGGACACCTGAACCGCGCCGTAAGGGAAAGGATAAGGGAGGGAGTGAAAGCAGATAGGAAGAGGAGGTGCCGTAGTGGAGGGCTGCGGAATAATTTAGACCACCTGGGGATCTTTAACGTGCACCGACATCGCACAGCACACGGGCGCCTTAGCGTTTTTCCTCCATAAAAACGCAGCCTCCGCGGTCGGGTTCGAACCCGGGAACTCCGGATCAGTAGTCGAGCGCCCTAACCACTGAGCCACCGCGGCGGGGCGCACGAAATATGCGAAAGCAGTTTTTTGCAAGTGGACACCACTGCCACGTAGTACCTGAAAGCGCGGCCGAGGTGCCCACTGATCCAGGGAGCCAGTTATGTGCGTTTCCTTTCATCTCGCTTTCCTTTCGTCACTTGCGCACAGATGGAAGTTGATGAAGACGACGATGTGCAATGCACAGAGCGCGAGTGTGCGCCCTTTTTGTGCCGAACCTGAGACAATAGATCACTTCCAGCTGTTCTGCCGCCGCTTCTCTCATTTGAGGAAGCGTCTTTTGCAAATTCCATTGGCGCTTCTTTGCTTGGACGAAGCGACAGGAGTGTGCGCTCTGCTGTGCAAAATTTCCTTCAAGAAACGCAGCGACTCCCATTCTAATTTCTTTTTTCCGCTCACAGCCAGTACGGTCTGCGTCGCCCTCGTGTAGAGCGCTCGGGCGGTGCACTACCGTGCATACAAATCCAGATCTTGTCGCAGCCGCTATAGGTTCCAGAGGAAACACTTTAGCTGAAGTAGTGCCAGATATAACCGCAAACAAAGCAGACACGACTACTTTGCCGAGAAATCAGGGGCTGCTCTGTAATTTCACTTTTTGTTTCCACGTACGCACTGCTCGAGCACTCTACACATGGTGACGCGGACTGCACGCCATTGAAACATTACAGGCATTGTATACTATTATGCGCATTAAGCCATTGTCCCGTCTTCGATCTCCAAGTTAGCAGGACCCCTGTCCTTCCGTCTACCAATCTATCAGGCTACATACTATTACTGCTCCTTTTCCCGTCAAAACGTTCCTGTACCCAGCAATTAACCGCCTGTGTCTTGGCCACTCCCCCGCAGTGGGTATGTGCCAGCATTGTTTGAGGCCAACCAACCAACACGAGGCGTGACAGGCTACGGCGATAGCATAGCGGCTCTCGTGCAGTGGCCAGTAAAAGCTGACCTGTTCACGCCGCCGCGGGCTCGAAGCCCAGTCGCGGCAATATTTGTTTTATTTCTGCAGGCATCTGAGAGGCTTGAGACAGACGTCGCCTTTTTCAGGATGGCTAGTGAAGTAGTGCCTGCGCACTGAAACTTTTGCCCTGTTTATTCTACAGTCGCTAAATCATCTCCCCCTCTAAATGATGCTTCCTGACTCCTCTTCACTGCTGACAAATGATTGTTAAGAGCGGCCACGTCACCATGTTCTAGCCCTTCTTGTAGTAGCTGTAGCCGTCGGAACAGCAAATAAAAAGTTTTGCCATCCAACCCTGCGATGTTTACGACAGTCGTTAAACCTTATCTCCCTGTGTATAACGCTTCCCGAATACATGGCGCAGGATTTCCTTGCTCCTTCATTCAGCCTAACCAACATCCATCAACTCGAGCATATGAGCGTCGTGTGAGACCATCACCAGGGACAGCGGGTGCTTAACATGCCGTGAATCGTAGAGAAGTCAAAATCAAAGTCCACTCATGCTGTGCCGCTTCAGTTGAAGCGCGTCCTTGACGTTGCCACGCTATAGAACGACACTTTTCTTTTTCCTTCTTTTATTCCGCTTCGAGGCTAGCATTTACGAGCAGCGCCAGTGATGGAACGAGGGCTCTATATTGTAAAAGCAAGGTCTGCGAATACTTTTCTTTCATTATTTTCACCCGTTTCTCTCCCCCTCTCTCTTCTTTCTTCTTCTCTTTTTCCTGTCCGCGCGACATCACTTTCTCGTGTAGATCGAGACGCAAAAGCTGGTCCGCACGACATTCATCGTTGCTTGACGTTCGTCAAACATGTACGTCGGGAAGGACATTTACTAAGACGCAAATAAACGAAGAAGTAAACCACGCTGCCTCTGTGTATGTTTGTGAGACTCGAGATGCTAGTACCATAAAAAGGAAAACAAGTACAAGAGAATGTTTCTGAGATTTAACTGACCTTTCCACTAACGCTGAACCAGAGCAAAATCCCAACCAATGAAAGAAGCGAGGACATGTCGACGTCACAATGAAACGCGTGGCGAAAACATTGGCTTTGAGGTCTATAGGGAAGAAAGGGAGATTGTGGTGAGGAGAAAGAAAGGCCTGGTAACGACACTGGGTGCTGAAATATGGCTCAAAATTGCGCGGCGCGCAGAATACCCAAGACAGTTGGCAAAAAAACAAAATGAGGACAGAAAGGTGCAGGCGCGATGGGGAGTGGATATTGAATTTAGAAACACTCTATGTCTCTGTCAGATACACTCGGCATAAGTTTGGCGTCGCTTATAGTCACACCAACCATGCCCTGTAACTGGCCTTGCATTGTGTAGTAAAAAAAAAATACTCCGCAGAAACCGTGTTTCCTTAGAGAGCTCCCATCTCGGTATCTTCGCTGTGAAAGTGACTTCGCGGGGCCTATTCAATTTTACTTTACTGCAAATAGTTCACATTCGCGTTCGTTATATATTCTTATCAAGTCTACTCACTCCACGGATATATATGCAAAATCGAATCAAAAGCGGTGTAGTCGCCATTTTATTCATTGGCGGAGTCGAAAAGGACCGCGCTTTGATCTTCTGGGCGTGGCTATTCCGTTTGTTCGTTCCAGCCTTTGAGGTGCGGGGCGCAATATTGTGAGCGCCCAACAATCACCTTCACCCTGAATCAAGCCACGTCATACTTCTTTCCTTTTCTTCACGAAAAAGAGCAATGAGCTTTCAACAAAAAAAAAATTACGAGGTTGAACCTTTTGGCCCTAAATAATTTTTTTTTTTTTCTGCGGGAAAGCAGTAAAGCAGAAACAACAGAACTGCTTGAAAAAAAAAAAGTGAGAACTGACTGAAACTGAGTTACAATGTATTCCCCTTTTGAAGTACGATAGGCGTGACTGCCCTCTGTCACCCCCCCCCCCCCCCCTTCCTCCAGATCTTCCTGTCTCTGTCTTTCTTTGTTATTCGATTCTTAATGCGCAGGGCTTCTACGCTATATACAATAATATGCCGATATGAGATTAAAAGGAGAGTAAGGTGTCTCTAGCGCACTCCCTTTTAGAAAAGGGAGTGCGAGGACAGGTTACTCCCTTTTTTACTTCTTTCTGTTTAGAGTGTAGGCGACTGTTCACGAGTAAGATGTGAACGCAGCACCACGTACAAAACACTAAGAAAGCCTCTCCGCTCTCTCCTGCTGCCCTGCCGCTGTACAAGAAAATGAAAATCCTGACGTCACTCGCTTTCATGCAGATGGCACGGTAATCATTGCATTTACACAAGTCAATTTTTTCTTTATGTTCAAGCAGTCATGCAGTTCACGGTGTTAGTTGAAGCTTAGATTTCAGGCTTTCATTTTTTCTGTGCCGCTCGTATTACATACTGAGGAAGAAACTCTTTGCCTACTCAGCTTAACTGTAACTTATTTGTTCTGACGCACCATTTCTTCCGCATTTGTACTCGACTAAACGTGCAAAGTACCTGCGTCACTCTACGTCAAGGTATACCTAAATCCAACGCGCCTATAGCACCTTGCATCCAGTTTCAAACGTGCTGTATAGGTGGATACAGCTCCAGAACGAAGCGGTAAATACCCGCATTTAAGCTTTGTTGTAATTTTCTTTCTCCTAAAACTTTTGTGGGAACCTTGCGTGCGTTGCTGTCACAACTTGTCGCACAAGCACAACGTCCTGAGGGAGCGGAACAGCGATGTATCCAATGCACCAACCAATCACTGTGCAGGCTTTTGCACGCGACCACATTCTAAACACAAATACTCTTATATAGGAGTAGAAAGGGGGTAATCTGTCCTGTAGCGCGCACCCTTTCGCAAAAGGGAGTGAGCCCTGGTGGACAGTTTACTCCCTTCTTGCTCATTTCTGTTTAGAGTGGGCAGTAATGCGAACTCCGCTCCCCCTTCCTCCGTTTCAAGTCTTATTGTTTTAATGCTTAGTTCCGCGCACAACCTTGGGTTGCATCTCTTGGTGCAATTCGAAGGGAAAGCTTTGACTGAGGTAATGAATGAACGAATTGCGTAATATTATACGAATCAACATCCCGGGCAGATGCGAGATATTGTTTCGCGCAAAATGGGCTCAAAGGTGAATAGCATTTCACACGCGCACCTCAATCGATAACGACCAGTGTCGCGGTGTTACATGCTATGCGATTAAGAAATGTGAGCCCATTGTTTGGCCGCGGCGGACATCCGCTTTTGGTGATGCCGATGTGCGCGTCAAGTCGCCACACTCTAAACACGAATACGCCTATGTGGGAGTAAAAAGGGAGTGAGCTGTACTCTAGCGCACTCCTTTTATAGATGACAGCTTACTCCCTTTTTACACCGTTCTGGTGGGAGTAAAAAGGGAGTGAGCTGTACTCTAGCGCACTCCTTTTATACATGACAGCTTACTCCCTTTTTACACCGTTCTGGTGGGAGTAAAAAGGGAGTAAGCTGTACTCTAGCGCACTCCTTTTATAGATGACAGCTTACTCCCTTTTTACACCGTTCTGGTGGGAGTAAAAAGGGAGTGAGCTGTACTCTAGCGCACTCCTTTTATAGATGACAGCTTACTCCCTTTTTACACCGTTCTGGTGGGAGTAAAAAGGGAGTGAGCTGTACTCTAGCGCACTCCTTTTATACATGACAGCTTACTCCCTTTTTACACCGTTCTGGTGGGAGTAAAAAGGGAGTAAGCTGTACTCTAGCGCACTCCTTTTATACATGACAGCTTACTCCCTTTTTACACCGTTCTGGTGGGAGTAAAAAGGGAGTAAGCTGTACTCTAGCGCACTCCTTTTATAGATGACAGCTTACTCCCTTTTTACACCGTTCTGGTGGGAGTAAAAAGGGAGTAAGCTGTACTCTAGCGCACTCCTTTTATACATGACAGCTTACTCCCTTTTTACACCGTTCTGGTGGGAGTAAAAAGGGAGTAAGCTGTACTCTAGCGCACTCCTTTTATACATGACAGCTTACTCCCTTTTTGCACCGTTCTGGTGGGAGTAAAAAGGGCTGTACTCTAGCGCACTCCTTTTATACATGACAGCTTACTCCCTTTTTACACCGTTCTGGTGGGAGTAAAAACGGAGTAAGCTGTACTCTAGCGCACTCCTTTTATAGATGACAGCTTACTCCCTTTTTACACCGTTCTGGTGGGAGTAAAAACGGAGTAAGCTGTACTCTAGCGCACTCCTTTTATACATGACAGCTTACTCCCTTTTTACACCGTTCTGGTGGGAGTAAAAAGGGAGTAAGCTGTACTCTAGCGCACTCCTTTTATACATGACAGCTTACTCCCTTTTTACACCGTTATGGTTTGAGTAAAAACATGTAAAAGCTTTCCTGTTAATGTGAATCTGCAATGCTTTTAATTCTTCCCACCCCTTATTGGGGGCTTTTAAGGTAATAAAACGAAAATAAAAATGTCCCCACTGAAGCCGATGGTCACTTGCAGGCCACTCTTCCTTTTTAAGTGGAAATGTTGAAAAATATAACACACATGCAAATGTTCAAGAGATGTGGGAGATCGACATTGAATGCGAGAGTCGTTTCGCATGGTCATATAACTGCTTGGCTCGGTCTCTTTTCTCAAGCGTAATAAATATGTAATGAATGTTTATCATTGCTGGACTCTGAGATATATTACCGAGTAATACGGTTACACTAATGGTTCATTTGCTTGTTTGAACTTTTCGCTCGTTTATTCGCTTGGATCATTTGGTTGAACTATTCGCTTGCTTGACTTTCACCGCATCGAAGAAAATTCCCCTAAAACCACCGATACAAAACTCGTCATGCGGTAATCGAGTTCCATGTCAATGGTGTCCAGCCGCTTTGCATTGCAAAAACAGGGCTGGAGAAAAAAAACAGTCACTGAAACCGACGCAGGCATGAAATCGTTGTGGTTATTAAATTAACTGAGGCACTCATTTTCGCCCAATTTTTGGATTGCTTTGTGCATGGGAATATTTAGAGTCTGCTCTTACGCTGCAAGTGGCACGAAGATCTGATTTTGTTAATAAGATAAAAAAAGCTTTAACCGAGGGTGTAGTTGCCTAGCGAGGAGATGATGGGCCATATCAAGACCCCTATTCTCAAACTAAAAAAAAAAGGAAATTCCTGCGAAACGATACTGAAAACTCAAACGACCGCGGCGGCTGCGTTTCGGTGGAGGCGAAACGCTATAAGGCGCCCGTGTGTTGTGCGATGTCAGTGCACGTTAAAGATCCCCAGGCGGTCGAAATTATTCCGGAGCCCTCCGCTACACGGCACCTCTTTCTTCCTTTCTTCTTTCACTCCCTCCTTTATCCCATACCTTACGGCGCGGTTCAGGTGTCCGCCGATATATGAGACAGATACTGCGCCATTTCCTTTCCCCCAAAACCAATTATTATTATTATTTTTATTGCGATATTTTGTTCTTTCTCTCTCTCTCTCTTTTTCCTTGTTATGAAGAGTCCAATAAATGAAACGCATGCTCATAAATGCACATACAGTCTTTGAATGTACTCTGATCTGAAGCCATTTCCGGCGCTTCGAATATGCATAAGTTGAGACAGCTCGTGGTCCCCGTGAAAACAAAACCTCGCAGCCTTGTCAGCGTCAGATCGGAACCCCAGTATACGCACATAGCTGATTGGCTACAACAACGAGACGCGAAGTGACGTTCTTACTTCGTACAGATACTGAATACGTCCATATACACATAGTAAATGCACCCACAGCGTCAGAACACACCCGACGCGGCGGCTCAGTGGCATTGGCATTCGGCTGCTGATCCCAAGGTCGCCTGATCGAATACCGTCGGCGGCAGGCGCGTTTGCATGACGGTTGACGAAACTCAAAAAACGCCTGTGTGCTGTGCGACGCCAGCGCACGTCAAAGAATCGCAGGTGCTAGAAATTAATCCGCTGACCTCCAATGGACCGTCCTTCACAGCCTATGGGCACATTTGAGACGTAAACTCCACATATATCGGTATGGTATCGGCAAAGGATGGGCGTGGAATGGGTATGAAGTGGGTATGGGATGGTTATATATATGGGTATGGTGGGGGTTTAGGATGGGCATGGGATGAGGATGGGTATAGGCTAGGATGGGCATATGATAGGTATGGGATGGGTATTGAGCGGGTATGAGGTGCGTATTGGATGGGTACGAGATGGGTACGGAATGGGTATGGAATGGGTATGAGATAGGTATGGGATAGGTATGGGATTGGTATGGGATGGGTATGGGATGGGTATGGGATTTGTAAGGTATGCTATGCATAAATAGCACACAGTGCCGTACCTTATATCATAGAAGGCCATGCCACCGCATAACATTATAGCAGACAAACTAAATTAGGCTTGTCTATAAGGCCGACCCGTGGATGGGGGAGGGAAGGGAACTCACTCTGTTGTAGTAGCTGCGGATGAGCGCGACCCGTCGGTACGAGACTCGCCTCCTGTGGAAACGGTTAATGGCGGGACCTTCAACCACGGCGGTGGCCTGTATCATCGCCCGGAGCTGCATGTCGCGGGCGTGCGGGTCGCACGGCAGCGTTAACGGCGGCCGCTTTATCTCCGATATCGTCGTGCACATCCGGATCCTCGTGTTGCCGTACGGCGCACATGTCTGCAGCTGGCTCGGGGGAGGCGCCGTCACCGTGGCGCTCTTTGCCTCTCCGGTTGAATCCCTTTGTTTCAGCAATGCTGCTGCTGCACCGACACTATCCCGCCCTCACACCCACGCCTTTCTTTTGTAGCCGCAACGACGATGTAATCGGGCGTTATCTCGCCTCTTCTTTATTTTGCTGTCAGGATCGGGGTGGACACTACACGAGCTTTGATAGGTCGGCGGGTAGCGCCGATGAGGGCTCAGCAGAAAACACGTGAGATAGTGCCGTCGAGTAGTTCAAAATCCCATGTGCGAACGACAAACCACACCGCCTCTGCAATGATGTCTCCAGGAACTCAGAAACTCTTCAATTTGTTTCCAGGGAGTTCCTACAGCTATAGAATTACGGGAGAGATATGGTTACACAAGAGGCGATGCAAGCCGCAGACACGAAGCACTTTGGATGAGCCGACTGATCACCGTAGACGCCGCTAGGCTCGTCTCGCGCAACACACGCACGCACACACAGCCAGTGGAACAACGACTCCCGGAAACACCACGTGATAAGACCCAGCGCCCGCAAAGCAGCGTGTTAAGCTTATCTTGAATTCACGATGCGAATCCCTCGTGATCTTGGGTCTGAAAAAGACAACAGTCCGGATTTCGAAAAGACTTCAGAGTAGAGGCAAAGCTGAGAGTCTTGCTTCGCACCATCCAACGTCCAGTTCTGATTCAATTCGAAATTGCTTGCAATGAATGAAGCTGCTGGTCACTAACTCTTTCTTGGGGTTTCTAGCCCTGGGCGCGCCGACCACCGCAGCTGTAGTTCCTCGAGAATCTTCTGAAGGCGAATGTTAGGTGCGGTTCCTGCATCACTCTCTCCGGATCCATGTACGCGCTGAAGAACGCCTGTCTACACACATGGCACAGAATGGCACAGGGATCACCAAAACGGGAGCACACGAGGCTCACATCCTCCAGATGCCCATTCTTCTTCCAGGGGCTCCCTCCACACGTGCAACTCGACACAAGCAGACGTCTTGAGAGAACGCGTCGCAGTCGTCGACGGCGCCTGAGTCTTGAGTCCAGCTCCTCGGGAAGTGTCCGCTATAAAGCCTTCTCCAAAGATAAACACCGGGCAGGCCGGCTGTTACACTCCGCACAGTCCTGCTTTGTTCGCTTCCGCGTGAAGAGCGGGCGTCGGCTAACCGCGCCGGTGTACTCAAGGTCGCGCTCGCGCTGCAAGAATTTTCGTAGCTTGGAGGCCACCTGCGCGGACAATGAGGTGCGAGCACGTAGTAGCCGTCCTTGCTTCTCGCAGGCTGACCGCCGCTGAGACAGAAAAAGGTGAGCAAGTGAAAACGAAGGTAGCGCGCAGGAGACGCGCGGCCTTCTTCAAACAACGCTGGAACAAGCGCTCTCCGTCCGCCCTAAGAGGCGGCGCGTTTGTTTCTCGGATTTTCTGTCTCTCAGAACGAGAATGACGTCACGGCCGTCGCTAAGGCCCGTCTTGTAAGCCGCACGAGGTCCCAACTGCCCCTACAGAGAGAGAGAGCCTGTAGCTGCTGTTGCTGTCTTGCAGCCTCCCCGCGAAAGCTTCCTTCCTCGCGCTTGTCCCCCTCACCGCCCCCCGAGCCGAGATACATACATTTCCCCTTCCCCTAAACCACACCTTTGCGGAACACCCACACAAGACTGCTTTTCTTATCCGGGCATTTTGTCCCCTAAGGAAAAGCTGGACGAATCACTAGCAGCCACCTCCTGACGAACTGGTTACTTGCTTATTATTCCTCGTTAAAAAAAAAAAAGAAAGAACCGTTCACTCTGCGCCACTGAGGTCGGATAAAGTCGGATGGTTCGCGGAAATCGTGAAGGTGCCCTCTGGCAAAAGTCGCATAAATGCATAGACGCAGCAGGTAAGGAGGCTTTGGTGCGGCTTTCACGTCCGGCTCATATATTTTTCCCATGCCCGATGCGCGTAATTGGATACACTGCGCGCGATGCCTATATAGCGGAAGAAAGGTCTAGGTCACGCCCCCGGTGATAAGAGGGAGGAGGGTTAATGCGAGCAGAATTAAAAAGCTCCTGGCTTTGCCGAACCGGGAGCGATACGCTGCGATTCGATGTCTTAGCGACGACGCAGCCAAACTTTTCGTTTCAGAAATTAAGCTTACACGAAAGCTGAATGGTGTAACCGTGCATCACGAAAGCATTCCGGGCAAACGCCTCTAGGTTTCTCGACGGCACTCTCATAAATATTGATATACGCATCGCAGACGTAATCGGCACGGATACGCGGATATCGTAAAACAAAGAACACATCCGATGGCTCGCCGAAAATGACTAACATTTATACAGGTTGCACGTACGTGTCGCAAAAATGCATCGGTGTTGCAACTGAAGTCTTTAAGAATCCGTCAGTATTGCAATTCGAGTCTTCAAATGCGCCGTGAGTGAGCTGGGTTAGGGGCTGGTTCTAAGATTCTGCCGGTGAGGTATAGCGGCGGGCTGACAGGCCGGCCAATCAACGTATACCGTCTTCGCCAAAACTAATCTTATCTATAGGGGTTGCTTCTCACTAGCATGATGGAGCCCTTGCGACTTCCCTAAAAAAAAACCAAAGGTCTTGAAAGGTGAGGACAAGCGTTCTGCGCACCTTGCACAGATTTATAGCTTAAGTGGTGTCATAAGCGCTCCGCTGCTTGGCTAACAAACAAACCCGGTTGATTGGTAACTTTCGGCAAAGACTGCACGTTTCACGGAAACCGTAATGCGCCGAGGTACCTACAGCTTCCTCGTCCACTCCCCCCCCCCCTTCCACCCCCCCCCCCATTTTTTTTTGAGCGTTGCAAAAGTGGTAGGTTCGGGATAAAATATAAACCTACGTTCGTTATTTTTTGCGAAATTCTGTCTGACAAGGAATTTCAGGTTGGTGTTGTGATCTTGGTCGAAAGCGGGACGTGGTTTTCTTCTCTTCGGTGAAGCAATATACAGGTTAAAGACCGAAGGCATCGCCTTGGAACAAAATAAAAACGAACACAGAAATGAATATTTAATGTAATTACACACGGAATGCGCGAAATGAGGTGGGACACAACTTCCAGCCCGAATCTCGAAGGATCCGATCGGACATAGATGAAGGATGGAAGAAACGAATGGACTATACGAAATGAGAAGCAGCAATTACGCCCAATTCGAGCTAGGCAGCCTTAAGGCCATGTTAGCACCGAAGTGTCTCCAAGGTCTTCGTCGGTGGCATGGGCACAGCCCATTTCAAATCGGGGCCTTGCCACAAAAAAAAAAAAAAACAAGCTTTTTTTTCCCGTTCTGGCGATGGTGCCTCGCGGATGACATTTCGGAGATACATCGACGCTTAACGACAGGAGAATATAAAACACGCTTGGATGCAGCAAACAAAGTAAAGGCATTTTCAGTGAGAAACATCACTGCTTCGTGAAGAAAAGTTCCGCAGAGTAAACTCTAGAATGTACGGTTAGCAAGGATTCTTCACACGATTCGTTTTTGTCCTTGTGTCATTGGCACCCGTCGTCTGACAACCTCAAGGCTGAAAGCTTGCGAGTGACGCCATTCGACAGCGAGACTGTCCAATGGCAAGGAACGAATCAGAAAAATAACTGTCATGAATTATGGCTCCTGCTCCTACCACGCTGGGATTACAGAGACAAAATAAGTCGGACAAAATAAGTTTTGTGGTTTTCCAGGAATTTATACTTTGACGTGCACATCTGCTAGCCACTTGGACGCTTTCCCTCAGACGCAGCAAGCTAGCCGCATAAAGGCCAACTTCTCAGTGACACGCCACTGCTACGAACGGAACAGGGCTTTGGGACCTTACAGCGAGATTAAATCATAAATTGCGAAATCACCTCATCAGCTTTTGGATGTCAGATTGTTTATTCACAACAGAGCCCTCATTAAGCTGAATTTTGTACATTATTGTGTAATTCATTCATTCATTCATTCATTCATTCATTCATTCATTCATCCATTCATCCATTAAGCATAGGTGCACATGCAGAACAAGATACACAAAATAAATGGCAAGAAAAGAAACCGCAGGCACAGAGAACGTTGCTTCTGTAGCTCAAGATTGGAAAAGTACGTAAGAGTCTACTACAAGTAAAGCGTTACAAGCAATTGATTACTTGTAATATATAACTTTTATTGCTTTTTGCAAGAGGTAATATTCTCGATAATGTATATATTTTTGTTTAGTAATCGATTACAAGTAATCTGACACACTTTTTTTAAAAGTTGTAACTGTGGTATAACTTTGAGAACCTGAACTCGGTGGCAAACACTGGTGCAGCACAGAATACGTCTTGCGTTAGAGCGACAACAGTCGAGCTGCGGAGAAGCCCATACCCACCAATCCTGGACAAAAGCATTTTTGAACGGGAAATAGATGAACGCAGTATATTTTTATATATATTGTAAGATTTCACTACAACAAACAATATATTCGCAGATCTCCCGTCCACAGGCTTGCATTTTTTTGCTACTAACGTTTTTGCGATCGTCACAAGCTTTCCCCATTGGTTTTCTATGGTAGTCTTAGCTGCTCCAAGCGAGCGATAGAAAAACGTCGGAAGATTTTACTTTCGATATTTCAGTACCTTACAATTTTCCAATATTAAAAATTTTTGGCCAGAAATGTTGGACATGCGGGGCGTGCAAGGTTGTCCGCACATGCAAGCCCGCGAGTGGCCTGTTCTTGACTAGCCTCGTGTTCTGCGCTTCGAATTTAGCATTTCACCACGACGGCAAAACGGAATGTCATGTTTAGTGAACTTAGCATTTATCCTTTCTGAGTGCGAACAATAGCGGAGCGCTGCGCTTTGCGTAACTTCAAGGTGATGCGCAAGGTCTTATCCCCCCCCCCCACAACATTTACCTGGGGTTGCAATTATTCACGTCCACCGGCAACTGCACCGCTTTTTGAGAATTCCGCGATATTTAAGGATTCAAATCTATATAGGTTCTAGGTAAGCATGCCAACTGTTTTTGCGCTAGCAATTAAAATAGTGACGTAATCAATTATTTAATTTTAGGCGTATCCTCACAGCATTGGAGGAGTGTGGAGAAGCTCGGTGTGACGTCAAGGAGAGAGAGAGAGAAAAATGTTTATTATTGATTGCATATAAATCCTCAATGGGTGATCCCCCTTCCAAGGCTCCACTGGAAATTGCCAGCTGCTCTGCTGTGTCCGCTAGGTAGGCCGCAAGGTCATCGCTGGCCATCATCTCCTCCCTTGTCGGTTTGGGTGTGGAGTCTGGGAGTATTATTTGTTTGTCGCACGTCTATGTTTTATGTGCTAGGCTGTGCTAGGGTGCGTTTACTATCGCACCATGGACGTGTTTGCTTGAAAATGATTTCAAATTACCGCTGCCGTCAACAACTATTATTATTATTATTAACCACACTCTGCCTGACTCGTTGGATGCTGCCAAGCAGTGCTCGGCGGGATTTGCCTTTGGTGCGTTGGTTTTTTTTTTCCTTCAAAGCAAGCGTTTATGCATTGCAAATGTACCAAGACCGTCGACGACGCTATCATGCCCCCCCCCCCCCCCCCACACACACACACACACTTGGTGCTGTGCGCTGCGCAGAAGCTTGAAGGCCGTCGCAAATTTAATCGACTATTAAGTCACCATTTCAAACGCTACCCCAAAAGGCCTTCCTATGCAGTTACCCTTTAAAGATAAAGAAGAGGAAAGGACCATTCTCTCTGGTGTTATAATTTACACTGGTTGAAACGGAAAGTGACGCCCGATTCTTAATTCTCGTTAATCTCATCTGGTTCGCGCCACGCATGACAACAACGTTGGTGAAAAAGTCCCAGCGGCGACGTAATGAAAGTCAAAATCATCCGACCCTGCATTTTTGTACCTACGTTAGATTCTCTGTAATTTTAGTTCATATATGTTCACAGACATTAGGCACTGTTCCCTGTTTAGCTGTTCCTCGCCTGTGTTTTCTGCAGTTAGCCCAACTATCCGTGCCTGTGTTATACGCCACTAACTTTTAGTCGTATACTGCCGTACGTCAATGCCCATCGGGCGGTTTGTGTACATCGAAATAAATAAAATAAATGAAAGGTAAGCGCCATTTAGGAACGCAAAAAAAGCAAGTAAAAATAACATGGAGGCTCAACAACAAGAAAACATCGCCGGGATTTCCCGAGCCGTCGATGTCCCCCTTCAAATTGGGGATTTTGTTCGTTGATGCAACACACGTCTTTAGAGGGTGTGAAACAGGCACTGGCGTTAATTAATCTTGTTTTTTTGTTAATTTTTTTGTCTTATAATACAGGCTAGGGTACATGTTAAAGCGGACTTGTTCTTTGGTCAATGCTGTAGACTTTCCTCGAACTTATCTCCATAGTCCTAGGTAATGACGCAAACGCTGCAATTTGCATGACTTATTTGGGAGGTTCTTCAATAATCGATGCGAACTCCTGGCGATAAAAACGAACAAAAACAAATAAATTGGTGCGAGCTCATGACCTCCTTTATCTCCGTCCTTTTTATTGCCATTTAGTGCTTGTGCTTAAAGACTTGATCATAGTGGTTGGTAGGAACTTTAACTGACTACCAACCATTTGGTAGATTAGTGTCTAGATTGGTCCCTGAACAATTTATTATGAGTGGTTACCAATTAGTAAATGACGTGCCGTTGTTAGGTGCAACCGGCTTTTCGAATATGGCTTGTGATTGGGTGCTACTAGATGTAGGTGGTTCGCTCTGGCTACGCTATCTCGACTACGATGCTAACAGAAGCACAGCCCGGCGACTGAGGTATGGCGGTATTGTTGCGAAGTTCTGGTCATTAATTCTGGCCACCACAGCGGTGGCCTAACTGTTTGAGCATCCGCCTCGCATGTGGGGAGGTGCGGGGTTCGATCCGCAGTGGCGCCGGGTACCCACCGGTGATACAATGGGTACAAGCTTTCCCCTGGTCTGGTGCTCGGCTTATTTAGGGTGAAATGCTTGGGAAATGGGTTTTTGACCCCACCTTGAGAAGATGAAAAAAAAGAACCTTGTGCCATGGCGCTCTTTGTGATCACAGATGCCCTTGCGCCATAAAAATTCATCATCATCATCATCATCATCATCATCATCATCATCATCATAATTAATTACTCATTTTCCATATACTGCGGACGGATGATGATGATGAAATATATACGGGTTGCACGCGTGATATGTTCATGAAAAATGGATAAAAACACGCGCGCACAACACAATGCACACAGCTGGAGTGGGGCATCCAGCTATTAATCGTTCAAGGTAGAACTCACGGAGCGTTCGGTCACTGCGCGTAACTACCTGGCGGAGAACAGGCGGCAAGCCCGTCTGTTCGAGGAATGCACACAGGGGAAGCATATAGTTAGTATATACGCTTCTTGAAATTAAACAGCGCTAGCCCAGCAAAGTTTTTTTATTAATATATACGTTAATAATATACTGGACAGACAATAGCGCCTGTACTTTGTACTAGTATTCAACAGGTGTAACTATTCAATAAGTGACTTGCAACTAGCCTTATAACTTATCTTAGCGAGTTGATAGGCCGGAATCCCAATGCTAGAAGGGGGCTAATGAGTGAATATATACCACGAGCAGCGCGCGTACTTGGTTATCTGGGCGAAAGAAGAGGACAAACATCGGTTTGGGTATTTGCCAAAGCAATGCAACTACAACAATGGCGCAACTACGGGAAGAAGACAATAGTACAATGGTCGAAAGAGACGCCAGAAGGATTACGTATTTAGATATGTGGAACCTAATATTAGCACACGTTGTTTCGCACTCCCAAGAGGGTGTTTCGGGTGCTCTTCGTGTTGCCGTGTCTTCCCGCGCTCTTAAACCATGAGGTTTTAAGTTGAAAAAGCTAGGAAAAATTCAAAAAGAAAGGTACAATGAAATATAAGGCAGCGTATAATGTACATTGCCTTTAACAAGTTGCGAGGCCTTGCCTTTCACGCCTCTTGTGAAGACTGGAATGGCAAAAGGAGAAATCATGCACATATTGTTTATAATAAATTTATTTGCCACAGATGAGCACTGATTACTCGACGGGACACCCGTTGCTCTTAATTGTCTGAAGCCCCTTAGCGCCAGGAACGCAACATTTCTCGGTGTCCTAAGTTGGCGCCATTCCGCGTATGAGGACCACTGTTGGCACATGCTTACATTACAGAGTCGAGTGTCTGAACTCTGATGACTAAGATTTATTACTGAGCTGGCTGGTATCGATATTCTTACAGCAAAAATTTAAAAAAAAACGGTGCAAAGCACGCATCACAGCATTCTCCCATCTTTCCTTCTGCTTTCGTAGTTGTTTCGCGCCGATCTCAGTATACTGAACGGAGTCTGACTTGTGGAGACGGGGCTCCAAGAATAACAGTCATCTCCTGAATTGGGTTATGTGTAAAAAAAAACAAAAGAAGGGAATGAATAGTGGATCAAAGTAAGGCAAGTAAATCCCCCGAGGGGAATTCGGTGGAAACGACAAAGAAATGCAAATGCGCTAAACGCAAATGCGCGAATCAGACCATGATCAGAATGATACAAGTCGAGAGTTAGGATGACGGCCAAACACACGTGCGCTAAATGGGACTGGGACTCTTCCCTCGTAGTGAGTTAGGTGGGAGCGGGTGCTACACAAATCTCACGTCACGGCCAAAATGCGATTCGCAAAAAAGCATCAACGCCACGGCCGCTACACACCTCAGTGTGCGTGGCTGAGTACTGCATTCGCGAACTGCCGCAGACGTCTGTCTTGTTAGAGGCTTTTAGCACACCGGAGACGCACTATAGCGCAGACGTATGCATACGGGATTACCCGACGCCTCCTGCGCATGCACAGTGACAAGGGCGGGGCCAGCATGAGCAGGAGGCATCCAGTAATCCGGTATACGTCCGCGCTATAGTACGTCTCCGCTATGCCAAAGGTCTTTGTTACCTGCGACCTATGTAGCATAATTTCCTCCGCAGCAGACGTACGACTCAGTGAGCTCTCTAAACGCGTGACGCGCGCACCCATTCTTCGAGCTCTACATACTCATTTCCTTGATAGAAACACTGTACTTGGCGCAACCATATAGCCATCGAGAGCACGCAATTATCCTGGTCTGCTTGGTGCGTCGTACAAAGGTAGGGACGATGCGCTCCTCACACCAGCGCTGTCTCAGCGCTCGCGCAAACTCATTTCACAACGTCAGTATGACGCGTAATCGACGTTTCTATAGTACGCGTGCTTAGGGTCGCTTAGTAGAAAGAAGGACAATTGAACGCGACCACCGACACGAGAACCCCGTGCGCCGATCGCAATGCCAGCCCCGCCTTGGTTCTTGCCATCGAGCGGAAACGTTGAACCTTCACTCTCGATCCGTCTTCGTCAAAGCGACCGGTCCTGAGTCCACTGCAGCATCGCATAATGAACGCCAGATGGCGTATTTCGCCTCGCGCAATGCGGCGTTTTCTTAGTAAACAGGCGTCCGCTCGTGCATGCGTCGACGTGCGTGTGCGTCCGTTTAGCGTCACGTGATGCCTGCGGAAGGAGAAAGGGTAGGAGGTTATGAGACTCCGCGGCTCCGGACGTCAGGGATTCTCCGAGAATGAGACGCGTGTAGAGGAAATCTGCGGTGATGCCGTTAAGCTCGCGGAGACAACGTCATAAGAATTGAAAGAAAAATAGACACACGGCTCTCTTTTCTTAATGCCGCTAAAGGGAGATTGTTGGGGCAAGAATAAAGCCATTATTTCATGCCATTAATCTCGTGCCTATAGGGTTGACGATTTGGAAGAAATTGAAGTTAGCGGGGATGTTTTTTCTTTCGCTTTGTGTGTGTTTTGCGTCCACAGGCGAGACGTCACGGGCCATACAGAGGATGACGTAACGACGGAGAGCTGTGTGCGGACTAATTTTGCCCGCCATGAATGTCCTGTATACGCCTCAACACACTCAGAACACGACCGTTGTTGCAGTTCTTTGACACCTAAGGCGCTATTACTGTGGCCAGGGTTACAGCCGTACGGCCATGACGAGTTTGGCAACAGAACTCATTGGCATGTATACTCGCTGATGTGACTATGGAGTTCCGTTATTGAAGGCGAGGTTGCGGGTTCGACCCCAACCTCGACGGCCGCATTTCGATGGAGGCGAATTGCAGGAACGCTCGTGTGACGAGATTCCTTCGTCGATTAAAAGAAGTGACGTACAGTCTTGGTCAAAAGTCTTAAGGCCACAGCGTTCAGCTGCAGCGAAGTGAATGTCCCTGGAATGCTCCGTGTAGCGGATCATTCAAAACATAAGTCAAACAGGAAGCTTCTCTACCGCAAGAAGAAACCTTCTGCTAGCATTTCAAGGTCATTCGGTCTTTCAATAGTGCCGTAATGGCTCTGTTATGCGGCTGAAGAGAAAATCCTTTGGCCTTAAGACTTTTGAGCAAGACTGTACATACGTACGTCTATAGTTTGGGACAGAGACCTTGAAGAAGCAGCGTTAATAAACAACGGATGCAGCTCCTCTTGTGCGCCCAAATCTGACAGGCACAGAAATGACTCGTTGCCAACGTAGAGGCAGTAAAAAAAAAATGAACGCGAAGACAAAAGAATTACCATGTTGCCGCGCCACGGGAATTTCAGGGTTATGCTGCGTGTTCATGCATAATACAGAATTCAGAGAATGCATATTTAGCGCTTACTCTCTTCAAGCAGGCGTTATCGCGTTCGCCAGAAAGGTTAGCTGATTGCTAACTAACTTGCAGTCAGCCTATTGCAAGGACAGGCTGATTGCTATGACGTCACGACGAGCGAATGGAATAAAAGATTTTCCGCATTTGGCCCCACGACATCTCTAGCACATTTCGCCTTTAGATAATTGTTTGAGCCGCACAGAACTGATGAAGAACATCTATGAATTTCCTCCGAGTCAACGTCGTTGTGTGAGCGGATTTTTTTCTTCTTTTGATTTGCGCTTCTTAAAATACTGATGACTGAGAATGAGTAATTTGTCCGCCACTCCCACCTCGTACCGAAGGAGTTTTTTTTCTTCTTCTTTTTAACGTTGGGTAATAAATGGGCGCAAACCCGCCACGGTGGCTCAGTGGTTAGGGCGCTCGGCTACTGATCCGGAGTAGCCGTGTTCGAACCCGACCGCAGCGGCCGCGTTTCGATGGAGGCGAAACGCAAAAGGCGCCCGTGTGCTGTGCGGTGTCGGTGCGCGTTAAAGATCCCCAGGTGGTGGAAATTATTCCGGAGCCCCCCACTACGGCACGTCTTTCTTCCTTTCTTCTCTCAGTCCTTCCATTATCCTTTACCTTACAGCGTGGTGCGGGTATCCACCGAGATATGAGACACATACTGCGTCATTTTCTTTCCGCAAATAATAATAATAATAATAATAATAATAATAATAATAATAATAATAATAATAATAATAATAATAATAATAATAATTGGTTTTGGGGTAAAGGAAATGGCGCAGTATCTGTCTCATATATCGTTGGACACCTGAACCGCGCCGTAAGGGAAGGGACAAAGGAGGGAGTGAAAGAAGAAAGAGGTGCCGTAGTGGAGGGCTCCGGAATAATTTCGACCACCTGGGGATCTTTAACGTGCACTGACATCGCACAGCACACGGGCGCCTTAGCGTTTTTCCTCCATAAAAACGCAGCCGCCGCGGTCGGGTTCGAACCCGGGAACTCCGGATCAGTAGTCGAGCGCCCTAACCACTGAGCCACGGCGGCGGGGCTTCCGCAAAAAAACCAATTTTCGATTTTCAAATGGGAGCAGATATGAAAAAAACTAACCGTCACTGAAACCTATAAGAAAGAATAGGGAAATGCTCTTTTGTGGTGCTGTTGATTGAAGTGATAAATAAATTGCGCAATCATCTTAGATATACGGCAACTTTTCAGAAAACAGAAGAAAGGACCCGCGTGCCACCGGTGGGATGCGAACCCACTACCTCCGCATGGGAACGGGTTTGCCGAATCAATGGAGCGCAGCCGGGTGCGATTGTGGAGCAAAGCCATAGATGCTGCGCAGCCCAACGAGACAGCCGTTGCTGCGAGATGCCGGACTTCATTATTTTTCGCATTATGCATGAAATAAGCGGCTTTACTTTTACGACTGATTCGAGGGTAGAGATGTCCGCTTTCTGTTTCCTTACCAGTGCCGATTTTGATCAGAGCCTACATCAGTATTTTGCCTTCGTGCTAATGGTCGGTGCCGCCTTCAACCGCCGACCATTTTACACCATAGCCTGTAACACACACAATGCTCGCTGACTGTCAGCCCTGGTGCACAAGGCGTGTGTGTTCAGAGGAGGAGAGGTGTAACCGGAGGGCTGAGAAAGGGGTGGGGGGAGGGGGGAGGAATCAGCTAGAGCCGTTAACGGGATCCCACCCTGAGTCTTCGCGTAACCGAAGACTGTTGTAGTTGCAGTTGCCGTACAAATCCGCAACACAAGCCAAGAGCCAAGCCAAGAGAGAGAGAAGACGAAGAAGAGAGCAAGAAGGAAGGCCAAGAGAAGACGAAGAGAGAAGCCAAGCTGAGGAAAATGTAAATTGTGTGGTTTAAGCTCGGAAAGCAACACATGGGCTATGGGGGCGCCTTAGCGGAGGGCTCCGGAATAATTTAGACCACCTCGGGGTTCTTTAGCGTGCACTGGCATCGCTCACCAACACGGGCGCCTTTTTATTTCGCCTCCATCGAAATACGGGCGTCGCCACCGGGATCGTACCCGTGACCTTGGGATCAGCGGCCAAACGCTAAAAAGTCGCTGAGCCACCGCGGCGGGTCAGATCAATAGAAAGAAGACGAGAAGAATAGAAAGAAGAGGTTAAAGATGAAGACAGAAATAAGAGAAGGGGGATAAGGTGGAGCGCCAACAACTTGACGCCTAGCTCATCGAATGCTTTTACGAAGCCGTAGCCTGTTTATCCAATAATTTTTATTTCTAACAAATAATGAATAAAATTCACTAGACAGTTACCGAGGCTTGTTGCGTCCTTGGCTGACTGCGATTTACAGCCAGAAAACGGAGCCAGCGAACAAAAGCACTTCCATAAAAACAAACAAACAAACAAGGATAAAAGAATTCTACTCAGGTCTTTTGTAGGACAGCAGAGGGAAATTCGAGGAAAGCTTATGAGGCGTGCGGGCCTCGCTGGTTGCGGAAAGGCCAGCAAACTACGCTTCTCACGACACGCGCTATGCAAACATCTTGGCACGTTTGCGCCATCCTGGTTCGTTTTTAACACCCCGCAAACGCATTAGACTCGTTTAGAAAAAAAAGAAGATGAAAACCGTTTTATTTAAACAAAGGCCGTCTCTCTTACCCTTCTTTCTTACCCAGCATGAAAATATCTCTCGCGTGGTATGTGGCCAAGGAGCCGGAGGGCCTAAATGCTAATCACGAGCTACCTGATACCAGCGCCAAGTCAGCTTGCGGCTACAACATTTGCAACTTATACGCCGCCTAGCGGGCTTTCGTACTTTTTGCGTGCACGCATGTTGTGACGTCGCTAGCTCTTTCGGAGAGGAAATATTTCTCCCGGCGCTCGCTCGGTGGACGTGGAGCGAGCCTTTGTCCACGTCGTTCCCTGTCTAGGCAGGAAGCTTGTGTGAGGCCTCGGCGGTGCTTAGACGATAATGGTGATGAGTCACGGCGCAGCATCGCGCGTCATCTTGCTCGCGCTCATTCTGCAGCACGTGAGGAGCAGTGGCGTGGCGGCAAAGGAGAAAAAAAGCTCAGCTATTTCATGGTCACCACAGGGAAATTACATTGTGAGCGCGCCTCGCACCAGCCTGCAGGAGGCTCGCCCGAGTGAAGTCGCACAATGGGGGGTATACAGAATGTGTGAAAACCCTTCACGGCTGCTGATTTCGTTTTTCTAGTTTACTTTGTCCCCTGCGTGCGGATGATGAGCTAAAAGGCTGATGCTGGGGCTGATCTCTTTAATCACTTCAGTGGCAAGACTCCAGGAGCCTGCGTGCTTTCTGAGAAACTAATTATAACCGAAAAAAAAATCATCTACTGATTCGGAGTACCCGGGTTCGAACCCGACCGCGGCGGCCGCGTTTCGATGCAGGCGAAACGCAAAGGCGCCCGTTTGCTGTGCGGTGTCAGTGCACGTCATAAAGATCCGCAGGTGGTCTAAATTATTTCCGGAGCCCTCCGCTACGGCACCTCTTTCTTCCTTCACTCCCTACTTTATCCCTTTCCTTACGGCGCGGTTCGGGAGTCCATCGAGATGTGAGATGCTGCGCCATTTCCTTAATAATAATAATAATTGGTTTTGGGGGAAAGGAAATGGCGCAGTACCTGCCTCATATATCGTTGGACACCTGAACAGCACCGTAAGGGAAGGGATAAAGGTGGGAGTGAAAGAAGAAAGGAAGAAAGAGGTGTCGTAGTGGAGTGCTCCGGAATAATTTCGACCACCTGGGGATCTTTAACGTGCACTGACATCGCACAGCACACGGGCGCCTTAGCGTTTTGCCTCCTTAAAAACGCAGCCGCCGCGGTCGGGTTCGAACCCGGCATTTCCTTCCTCAAGGACCAATTTTAAATTTTCAGTATTTCGTGACTAGCAATGCTAAACAGTTAACAATTTTATTTTTTTTCACTCGCCACTGTAACTCACTGCAGTGCGGGCTGAACATGTTAAAGTTTTATTTCTTTTACGGCACCCACCCTAACATAGTGTCACGTGGTGGCGACAATTCGCCGTCGACAATGGGCGAGCGGAGAGGGGTGAAAATCAAAACTCTTTATAAAGAGCTTGGCGGCGGCGGTAGCAACAAGCATGCTCGGCGGTCGTCGAACAGAGTGCGTGCCGCTCTCGGCCGCGCTGAGTTCCAAGCTTGCAAGAGAGAGAGAGAGAGAAAGCGCTTTATTTGCACCCGTCAGAGAGTATGGGTGATGGGTGAGACGCAGCTTCCCCTTTCACCGTCTGCCTCCCCCCTAGACGTCATTTGACTTCCGGCGGCGGCCTGGGCTTGACCGATGGCTTGTTTCTGGACTTGTTCTTCCTGGCTATGGAGGGAGGATTCCCATGACTCTTTGCTGCCATGTAGACCATTTAGCTCTGGGTAAGCCCACAGCATGTGATTTAGGATCGCTATGCCTTCACAGTTTTTGCAAATTGAAGAGTGCACCTCATTATGCCATTTGTGTAGGATATACGTGTTTGGGAAGGTAGCCGTCTGCAGTTTTCGTCAGATTACTTCTTCCTTCTTTGTGAGAGATGTATGGGGGGGGGGAGGGGGGGAGAGGCAGGGTTCTCCTCCCCATTCTGTAGTGTTCTAGAATTTCACTGCATGTGATTAAGTCTCGTTATTTGGACAGGGAATATTCTGTCTGCGCTAGGGCCCGGTGTGAGAGTCCTCGGGCGACCTCGTTGGCGATCTCGTTCCCTGTGAGTCCACTATGAACGGGTGCCCATATTATGCTAACTAGGTCGTTAGGTACGTTCTCCTTGCCTGCTTGCAGAATTTTGCCGGCCTCTTTGGACACTTGACCGTTGTCATAGGCTTTGATTGCAGTTTTAGAATCGGTGATGATAATTCCAGTTGATTGGTTTGTGATTCCCAGGGCGATCGCCGCCATCTCTGCCTCCTCTGGTGAAGAGTGCCTCACGCTACAGCTCAAGATTAGCTCGCCTTTGTCGCTCACTACCACTGCAGCGTAGTGCCCTTCTGGGTATTCTGCCGCACCGGTGTACACTACGTACCCCTTGTTTTTGGAGGAGGGAGCTTTGGAGTCTTTGGACTCTGCTTCTCCTGCGTTCCTCGTTGTGTATGGGGTGCATGTTTCTTGCAAGGAACCATCGTGATAAGACTACAAAGCAGCCACAGCAATCTGGAACAAACTGAAAGCAGTTGCGCGAGGCTGCGATCATTCGAGATAAGTCTGGTCGCATCTGGTGTCCCAGGCAGAATGATAAAGTCGGGTTCCGGCGGCTTTGAGCGACAACAAACAATATCCACAGTCTTTGTCAAAAGTATACAGCCCAATGGCTTGCAGGCAAACCCCTTGGGCTGTATATTTTTGACAAAGACTGTACCTACATCCCTGCAAATACTGTCGAAAGATTGCACGTGTGGGAAAAGAAATGCATTTAAAACCGTATCAGAAAACTTTCCTAAACGCCCTTCCCCAGAGGCAGGAAGAGAGAGAAATAATATGGCATTCGAGATATCGTCACCGTGGGAAGAGATTCCAGAAAAAAAAAACGAACGACTTTCTCTGGCGTAAATATATATTGTCCTTACTCTCCTCCTCCAGCAGCTTGTCGCCGATACGCTCTAAATTGAAAGGAGTAGAAAGGGAGTAAGCTGTGATCAGTGAATTCTCTTTTATAAAAGGGAGTGCAGTGGAGGACAGTGTACTCCCTTCTTACTCCCAAATGGGTGTATTCGTGCTTAGAGTGGTGTCAGGGGAGTCGAGGGCACGATAGGTGCCGTGTAGCACGCGCGCGCAAACAGATCTTGCGGTTTGTGCTTTTGTATTTTCCTTTCTTTTCAACCACTTCCTCTCCCTTTTTCTTTTAATTTGATGCTCTTGGCCGCAGCATTAAGCTGAAACAAATGCAGACAGAGGCTTCGACAATTGGCGGTAGCGACCGTTGCATCCTTTCCTCAAAAGCCCGCAGGTCCTCGATGTTTGTTCCACTATACCTACTTGCGCCGCCGGGTCAGGGTTAAGGCTTGCGCCACGACGTTGGTACTGCGGGGACTAGCCCCGCGGTCCCCTTTTCATGGCTTCCCCGCGATGCACCCTGCAGCAACAGCACCGCCTCGATGCGGGGCGCGCCACGTGACTCTTCCTGGTTAACTTAACAAGGGAGGGCGCTGGCGTCGCAGCGCGAGGAGAGACTGCGCGTGCCTGGGGGACACAGCCCACAGCATCACTCTCTTGGGCTGGGCTCGTCGGCGCGAGCGGACGTGTCGCTCGCGGCTCCGCTCTTCGCCAGCGGGGCGAGGAAGTGGCGGGGAGACTTGCTCCCGTATCTCGTCCCGTCCGGCTTCGGAGTATCCCCTGCCATTGCGTGGGCGAACATTCGCTCGTAACCTTGCTGATGAGTCAGACGATCTCGGTTCCTTAGCGTATTTTGCTGCTTGCTGGCTTTATTGTTGTTGTGACAATAAATGCCTGTTTGTGTCAGCCAAAGTGTCGTTCCTTTGTTCCCTCAGAGCAAGGCCCGCCGTGGTCGGCGTGCGCTCGGTAGCGTACGCGATCACGGGATGGGGTCTGGCGGTTTTGAACTGTTAGCCGTGATTAAGTGGGGAGAACATATTTATCTCCCCTATTAAAACCTCCATAGTACACAGAATACGGTGGCAGATGTGACAGCGGCGCTAATTCCTGGACGATCGCCGCGTCCTCGGAGCAGTATTACGCAACTGCTCGCCGAGGTGGGGAGCACGTATACGTGACCCCGACTTGTGCATCGTATGGCCGCAGCGTTACGCACGACCAGGTTCGAGTTAAGTGCTGCAGCTTGAAAGACGGGGACATTACGAAGGACGGTATATCTAAGCAGGGAAACAGCGAAACATATCCTTTCTGGTCTTGAAACGCTAGCTGGGCCACGCAACTTTTGCGCAGTTTCCCGATGGAGGCGGCAAGCGTGGCAGAAAAACTCAGAGACGTCGTCACCTTGTTACTACGTGACCTCCTCCTAATTATGATGCGAATGGAACACCGTCGTATTCGCCTGCTGACCAGTGAGACCATGCTATTAGCGTCCACATAAGATTCAAGTGTGCAATCATCGGACTGGGTTGGTTGTTGGTATTAATGGGTGTGTTCAGATAAGGATGGCAATGGAGGTATCATGACAATTCTTTTTCTTGTTTTCAGTTAAATGTTTATATGGGCAAATGTGTCGACACAAGGGAATAGTTCTTAGCTTTGCAAAGGACGCCGTAGTTTTTTTTTTTTTTATCGTATACCAGACGAGATGGAAAACGTCAAAGTAGCAGAATTAGTGACAGTTGTTATAAGACAATATCCGATAATGGTAACTGAAGGGAATATGGTCTGTGTTAGGCCTTTAATTTTAGAGCTTAAAACAATATAATGCAATGTTTTTTTCTTGGTCTAGAATTACCAGGTAGCAAAGGTCTTACGGGGAAATCTTAAAGATCGTTGAGGGTGTTTCTTTTTTTTTAATTTCCGCCAAATTTCGCCCTTTGTCGAGTTCTAGATGATAAATGGAAGTATACTTCCCTTTATCATACAGTCGGATGGTTCGCTTGTTTGCTGTACGTGGAAACGGTATCGGTGGTCGCTGACACCTTGCATGTATGTTATGGAATGAACGCATTCAGGATTATCCGTTGATATTAGGTTGAGAATGTTAGCGCAGTCTTGAGTTACACGGGTTGGTTCTCATATTTGAACTAGATTAAAATTAAGAGAAATGTGTTAGCATCCCTATTACGTGTAGCGAATAGATTATGCCAATCAATACCCGGAAAATTGTAATCTCCGAATAAGAGAATACAGGTGTAAGGGTGTTTGGTTTTACTTTCATTTAACGTGTCACTCAGTTTTCGAGGAAAATCTGGGCTGTTAGGAGGCTGGTAGAACTGACTGAGGTGAAGCGTGATATAAAACCCATATTACTTCCATGTCTGATGAAAAGTTGATGGCTGGGCACGATAGTTCCTGGCCGCTCGCAATCAGTAACCCACCTTCCCTCCTATCTAGACGATCTTTTCGAAAAACGCGGAAATCAGGCAAGTCGACAAGGATTTCACTATCAGAAATATCAGCCATGTTTTCGTCAAGATTAGCAGGTTGCTGGAGGACGGTGTGACGTTATTAGAAACGATGTCTCGCTTTGAATTCAAGCTGAGAACGTTGGGAAAAATTGCTGACAATGAAAGTGCTTGTTGTTGTATATGCTTAGAACAGTGTATCGCTATGTGATGATATGGTTGCTATTTCACCGCTGCCACTGTTTGGGATGCTATATCGAATATATAGCGCTTCGGACCAATATGTAAAGTTTTGAAGCGCAGAGAGAACTTATCGAATATTGATTTCGGATAAGCAACTAGACGCCATATGCTGCTGAACCCTTTTTTCTGAAAGCCGTGTAAGCAAATTACCTTCGCGTTCTGTCCGTAATGCGTGCCTTAATGAGGATGCAAGTAATAGGATCGCGTGCGGGCTAACATGCTTGCGCAGACGCGTGGACATAATAATAATAATTGGTTTTTTGGGGAAAGGAAATGGCGCAGTATCTGTCTCATATATCGTTGGACACCTGAACCGCGCCGTAAGGGAAGGGATAAAGGAGGGAGTGAAAGAAGAAAGGAAGAAGAGGTGCCGTAGTGGAGGGCTCCGGAATAATTTCGACCACCTGGGGATCTTTAACGTGCGTGGGAATTCGCGTCAGCGTAGGTGCGTGCGATACGGAAGTGAGGCCAGCTATATTACCAGTGTGATCGTTACCTTATGCGGCGAAATGTTGTTGTTGTTGTTGCGACTGAAAGAAGAATGAAAAGGAAAGTGCACGGGCCTGCCCACTGACTCAAGCTGAGCCACAATCGCTGTCACGTGTAGACAGTAAAGAGAGTTCAAAGGCATGTGAGAGGAAAGATTGAAAGAAAGGACGCGCGTCGCAATAACCACGTCATCTGAAGTAATAATAATTGGTTTCGGGGGAAAGTAAATGGCGCAGTATCTGTCTCACATATCGTTGGACACCTGAACTACGCCGTAAGGGAAGGGGAAAGGAGGGAGTGAATGAAGAAAGGAAGAAGGAGGTGCCGGCTCCGGAATAATTTCGACCACCTGGGGATCTTTAACGTGCACCGACATCGCACAGCACACGGGCGCCTTAGCGTTTTTCCTCCATAAAAACGCAGCCGCCGCGGTAGGGTTCGAACCCGGGAACTCCGGAGCAGTAGTCGAGCGCCCTAACCACTGAGCCACCGCGGCGGGTCATCTGAAGCGACGACAGCGGTTTAGCAACGGATACCCCCAGTGACAAGGAGCCCTCGCCACATGTGTGACGGCCCCCTGATCCCAGCTCCGTAAGGCCAGGAAGCCACCCCCGCGGCGAAATGCCAAGAGCGGCGCGTTATATAGATGCTCACTCAATCTCGAGTTTCCCTTTCCTCCTTTCTTTCTTTTCCTTGTTTTTATTTCTCTTGCGTAAGAGCTCTCGTTATACATCGAAGAGCCGTCATTAAGGTCTCTCGGTTCGAGCTCTCACGTCACCGATTTACGTCACCGCCTTCCAAATGCGAGGCCTTGAAGGAAGAACAGGAACAGCCTACGTTCGCGCCCAGTCGGCCAGCGTATCCGCACTAACGGGCGAACGTTTAGACGAACATGCAGTGGCGCTCCCTCGTGGAGAAGCGTGAAAACAGAGCACGATAACTGGTGCAACTACTAACGCACAAGAGCTCTAAACCAGTTCGTATCACTGCGTCAGGGCTTCAGAGTGGTCGAGTAAGCTATCGGCAGTTGTTCTTTCTGTCATCCTTTATTTTATCTCTCTCTCTCTCTCTCTCTCTCTCTCTCTCTCCACCCATCACTCTTTCCCTCCTCCGCCTTTGTCACTGGCTCGTGGTCACGTGGTCTATAACTATAACTAGCGATCTATTTCACTCTATAGAGAGCGTGTCGCAGCTCACTTTGAAAAGCGTCCTTTAGCTGTATAGAAACTGACTCAGTTGTCTGTTCGTTTGCGTTCAAAGCATCGGCCTGCCATTTTATACGCTATAGGAGCGAGCGGTGTGGAGGATTCCATGATCTCGGGGAACGTGAAGGTCAAGTCACAGTAGCAACAAGAGGCAAGCTGCGGTCTGAAACAATTTGCAACAACAGCAAAATAATTTAAATTATAAATGTATTAATTTATACGGCGGAATTAATAAACGTTTGGAGGTTTATTTCGTTGTTTAACGTTTATTTGCCTCGTATAACGTTTATATACATTAAAGGGCGGCGGAGAATGTTGCCCCTGCACAGCTTGAACGGCTCGCACCCCAGTGAATAACAGTGAGAAGGTCGAACAAAAGAATAATCGTACGCAGGTGTATGCGCTCCAAACAAAATACTGAACTGGCTCTAAAATAACTAGTAAAAAGGCATTTCACTATATGAGAAGTGCTGCCACGGGAAAAATAAGAAAATGCCCCCCCCCCCCCCCCCCCCCCTGTACGTAGATAAAGAAAAACGAAATACATAAGGATATGAGCCAAACCATCGTAAAGAAAAAAAAAGAATCGTGTGAGAATTGTACTTGGTAGGCGGTAAAAAAAGAAAACAGTGAATACAATCGTCATTAAACCGCGACTACATTGAATAAAACAAAGAGCGTGTTCTCAACATAAGATCCGGTTCCGTGCTGCCAGCATGCAGTCGTCACATAACGACGAAAGTGTATATGCTGCCGCTCTCGTCATCGATGTGAGTGCCGACGTCACGCGGATAATTTTTTGCGGGAATGCCTGCCAGCGGGTTCGCAAAAACAAAGCACAAAAGACAGAACGGGGGAGGGCTGCGTATCATATCAGCCACTAAGCTGACATGATAATAATAATAATAATTGGTTTTGGGGAAAGGAAATGGCGCAGTATCTGTCTCATATATCGTTAGACACCTGAACCGCGCCGTAAGGGAAGGGATAAAGGAGGAAGTGAAAGAAGAAAGGAAGAAGAGGTGCCGTTGTGAAGGGCTCCGGAATAATTTCGACCACCTGGGGATCTTTAACGTGCACTGACATCGCACAGCACACGGGCGCCTTAGCGTTTTTCCTCCATAAAAACGCAGCCGCCGCGGTCGGGTTCGAACCCGGGAAATCCGGATCAGTAGTCGAGCGCCCTAACCACTGAGCCACCGCGGCGGGTTGACATGATACGCAGATTTAGCATTTCAGATCTGATCGCCCGAATGCTGTGAGGGCCGCCGCCAGTAATACTTATCTCTTACAAATGCATCTCAAAGAAACGCGGCTTCAGTGTGAATTCCCGTATTCTTCAATTACGTCATCCTCTCCCTCAAGAGTGAGGTGTGCCTTTCTATTGTTATTATGCCGTTTATTTTATGTTTCTCCGCGAAACAAACGAGGAAACAAGCACAGCCGCCGTTAAGTATACAGCATGCGTCCTTCGCCAACATTATACGAGGAAGACTATTGTTGTGTGGCACGAATCTTCTCCGCGAGTTTCCCGCAAAGGGGAAAAAAAAAGAATATTGTGTGCTTGCACGGGGGCACGTAGCGTCCCTTTCCTCGAGGTGTCCAAAATCAGGCGTCACGTCCTTGACGCAAGTAAATATTGTTCTTGCTGTTTCTATTTGTTTGCATCGGCAGTTCGACGGAGTATATAGAAAAAAACATGCACTTGACAATAATAAGGTTGCAAAATTACTTATCATTTCTTTTGCTAGTGCTAACAATGTTCTGAATCCGACGCATCATAAGGACGGACCATTGTTTATTACGCATGTTTGGAAACGCGGAGTAAATTAATCATAATAATAATTAGTTTTTGGGCAAAGGAAATGGCGCGGTATCTGTCTCATATATCGTTGGACACCTGAACCGCGGAGTAAGGGAAGGGATAAAGGAGGGAGTGAAAGAAGAAAGGAAGAAAGAGGTGCCGTAGTGGAGGGCTCCGGATAATTTCCACGACCTGGGGATCTTTAACGTGCACTGGCATCGCACAGCACACGCGCGCATTAGCGTTTTGCCTCCATAAAAAAACAGCCGCCGCGGTCGGGCTCGAACCCGGGAAAACCGGATCACTAGCCGAGCGCCCTAAGCACTGAGCCACCACGGCGGGTATGAGTAAAGGCGCACTTAATGAATTACCTGGTCTCTTTGTTCTTCTTTTCCTCCCTCTGCTCAGATGAGTCACCTCCTCCTTTCTTTTATCAAGTTTAGTAACGAGCAACTGCTACCAACTTGGACGTTGCGTTATGTTGCATCAACTCCGAGTTGCCTTATGACCCCTCGTTTAGATCTCTAGGTAATTTCTAATGGATTTCGTACACACTTCGCGGTTGAACCGCCTTGCACTTACTATCGTGCGTCTGCCAAGGCAGTTATTAACGGCGGTCAGAATAACAGGACGATGCCATTAGTTGAAGGGCCTCCTTTGAGTGGCATTTGCAGATTAGTTCTTGTACTGGTTTGGTTTATGGTGGTTTAACGCCGTCCAAAGCGACTCAGGCTATGAGGGACGCCGTAGTGGAGGGATCCGGAAATTGCGACCACCTGGGGGTTCTTTAAAGTGCACTGACATCGCACAGTACCCGAACCTCTCGAATTACGCCTCCACCGAAATTCGACCGCCTCGGCCGGGATCGAACCCGCGTCTTTCGGGTCAGCAGCCGAGCGCCATAACCATTGAGCCACCGGGGCGACTTTAATTCTTGCGCTGTATATAATATACTCAACCATAATAAATGCGTACGCATAGTTTCGGGTTTGCGCGAGGTGTTTGAGCGCGTTCGTGTGAACAAAACCAGCTTTCCATAGTCCGGATGATTAATAACTGATGAGTTTTTACTCGACCTTACAGCCTCGCGACCGAGGTTCAGTCCGCGAATTGGCACCCATAAAGTGAATGCCATCGGCGCCCACTCACTACGGTGGGTGTCTGTCCAGAGTAGGCGCTGGCCGAGCAGAAACTGAAGTTGAATGGATGACGATGCTTTTTTTTTTTATGGCGCAAGGACACCTGAGGCCTAAGAGCGCCATGGCACAAGATATTTTCGCTAGTCAAGGTGGGGTCAAAAACCCATTTTCCAAGCAATTCACCCTAAAAGAGCCGAGCACCAGACCAGGGAAAGCTTGTACCCATTGTATCACTCGTGGGTACCGGGCGGCACTGGCGATCGAACTCCGCACCTCCCGCATGCGAGGCGGATTGAAATTTGATGGCAAGATGCCATCATTTGTTGCTTGTAGGGAAACTGATGGCGACCGTGTTTAGTGTTATGTTGAACTGCATTCTTGCGTGTCGGTATACGATTCCGCCAGAAAAAGAAAAAAAAATGCTGCGTGCCATCGAACAAGGAAGCAACGATGAATGGTTTCCGGCTTTTTTCCGCAACGGACAGAGAGACGCTTGGACATCTGCCACACGGCTTGGTTGGGCGCATCGAACGGCCTGCACGTGTGGGCTGGTGACCTTGGGACCAGGTCCACGTATACCGCGCATTTCTCTGGACAAAGACGCAAGCGCCTTTGCTTATCGACTTTCGAGCTGCGCTTCATTATTGAGCGCACAAACAGTATCGTCGACGTTCTACGAGCGCTTATTTACTTATTCAGTTATTAATACGAAAGCATTATATATATGGCCATGTTGACGCCGGAAATGCCCGCAAAATGTGTCGCCGGAAGTTGGTCCCCTGTGACGTCACTGGGTCCTCGTTCACCAATTCTGATAGCGATAGTGATAGTTGGCCATACTGATGATGATGACAGCAATAGTGATAGTCGGTGCTAGCGATAATGGTGATAGTGGTGATGTTAGTGGTGCTGATAGTAATGATGATATCGATAGCAAAACAGGTCGTGGGTTCGAGTACCGCAAAGGCCGTGGGTCCGAATCCCGTGAAGTTCGTGGGAAATGAAAAAGGGAGGGAGAAATAGAGGAAAGGGAAAAGCTTTCGCATTTCCGCTCTTTCTTAATTTACTAGTTTGTTTGCTCGTTTACTCGTACGGTCAAGGCTTGCAGAGGAGCATTACATATGGCAGGAGCATTGAGAACGCCGTATTGGAGGGCTTCGTACTAATCTAGAGAGCACGTCGGGTTCTTCAACGTCCGCTGACATTGCGCAGCACACGGACGCCTTTGCGTTTCGCTTCCATCAAAATACGGCCGCCGAGTACGGGATCGAGCCCGCTACAATACACAAATTGTAAAAATACAGCAGCGAATCTAAGCTAAAAAAAATGTTAGAAAATACGGCGGTGCATGAAAGGAACATGTGTGCTCAGTGGCAGGTATGAAGGTAGTGTTTTATGTTACCTTAGTTGTCACGCAATCATCGAAATTGGGTGGAAAGGAAAGAAAAGAAAAACAGACAGTAGACAGCTAGCCTATATAACGGTTGGAAATTGCTCCCTTATTACAAATCCACTCCACCATCATTTGACCAGCCTATATACCCCCCCCCCCCCCGCCCTCCCCCATCAGCCGCCGACAGGTTTATGGAACTATACTGCAGATTGCCGCACGGCACTTTCTTTTTTCGATGATTGGTCAGCGCGCAAAAGTACAGACGAAATAACACAAACTAGACAGCCAGGGGGCTGCAGACAGAACAGCGCCATCTGTTCAGTTTCATTCGTATCCGTTCCTCAATCATTGGCTACCTATCTGATTTGAGCCGTTACCAACTAGCTTAGCTTGCCATTCACGCCCTTTATGAACAGTCTTGGTACACATATTATTTAATCTACCCTGCATATGCAGTACGTCAATTTCTCACAGTGGTGATATGTGGCGAAAGAAGTTAAAATATTGTTCATGGCTGAATGGACGGATTGCCACTATGCACGTTGACGATTCGCTTATTGCTTGCTATAGAGGGCTGTTCTGCTTTCCTTTGTGTTGTGTTTTGCTCTTTCTTTCGTATCTCCTTACAAAAATTTCTTTGCACAGTTTATAGACTTTTCATAGCTTCTGTCTATAAAGTCTTTATACTGTCTATAGACAAACCCTGGAGAAGTCTATAGGCAATACAAATCCTATAGAAACTCAATAGACAATCTGTAGATTTATGGTCATACACATTTAGTAGAATTTTGTCTATAGACTATGAATAGACAAAAATAAATATCTATAGGAAGGCAATATAAGAAATGTATAAACTGTCCAAAGACAATTTTTGGGTCAGCTACAGCATAACGTGATGACTAGCGACAAGTGGACTCGTATTGCCGCGAAATATAGCGAGAACTTCGTGCGATGCTCCACAGAACAGTGGAGGGCGTACACACAGAACGACTCAGGCAGAGACGAAGGAAGATTTCTGTTCTAAAAAGGACACGCACGAGTGTACGAATAAATATGTATAGACTGGTTGAAATGCCCGGAGCTCATCTGAGTATGAAATAATTTGACATTTTATTGTTGCTATGTATCACTTCTCTTACGTTGCTCCTTACAATAATAATTGGTTTTTTTGGGAAAGGAAATGGCGCAGTATCTGTCTCATATATCGTTGGACACCTGAACCGCGCCGTAAGGGAAGGGATAAAGGAGGGAGTGAAAGAAACGTTCGTGTTTTTTGTCCGCGTGTCAGATGGATTGTAAATACAGCGTCTATTTTCTCGAACTGCACTGCTTCGCCTATGCTTAGGTTCCAATCGATATTTGCCCAGTGCGGCAGGCTTTCAAGCCACAGTGTTCTTAAAATACATAAACAGAATAAGTGGTGCGGTAGAAGTGATGGTTCACGGTGTGCTGTAACCCATGACCTTAAAGAATTTGAAGAATTCTGGTAGTGAACTTCAACTCAGAAGTGACAGAGGGGGAACGCGGTGGGGGGGGGGGGCGGGGGGGGCGCTTTATTAAAGAGTGGAGATTTCCGCCGGCGTGGTTAAAACCCTCCTACGTACCATGCTACGTTGCCTCGTAAAAGGGTGAAGGAGGGGGGGGGGGGGATCCTGGAGAGAAGAGCTTTCGGAAAAGAAGGGCTCAAAACAAAAATGAATAAAACAGTAAAATAGAACTAGCTACAAATTCTTGGTTGCAAGGCATTCCGAACGAAACACATGATGAGAAATTTCTCGACGGGGGGAGGGGGGGGGGGGGGTTGAAAGGAATGTGCAGAAGAGAATACGAAAATCCGAGCGTTATTACTTCCTCAAAAGCCAGGACAAAGCGGACCCAATATGCTTCCCTGCAGTGTCAGCGACGCTCGAGCAAGTGTCTCCATTTCAACCCGGCGACGGGAAATCGGCGTCTTTGAGCAGGAGCAATACCTTCGCTCCAGTGGCAATTTTTGTGCTTGGTTCGAAGGTTAGCTGCAGTATCACCAGTGCGGATGTACGATGGTCAGCATGGATGTAAAGAGCCAGACTTCGTATGCACTATATAGGTATAAGAGCCGTGGGTGCTGCACCTAATAGCTAACCCTGTAGGACGTGTCTCGCCGTCACAGAGTTAGGGAAAAAGCGGCTCTCGATGCAGTGAAGACGACTTCTGAATAATGCAAAAGGTGGCGCTGTGCTTTGAGGCGAAGCTCCCTACTCGGTAGTGTTCGTGCCTTCCTCCTTTGTCCTACAGC
The DNA here is from genome assembly GCF_052857255.1 of Amblyomma americanum. NCBI lineage: Eukaryota > Metazoa > Arthropoda > Arachnida > Ixodida > Ixodidae > Amblyomma > Amblyomma americanum. Next base: position 29,417,626 of record NC_135503.1, read on the forward strand.
ATAAATCTTCCTTCCGCGGTGATATCGCGAACAAGGGCCGTCTCGTTTGAACTCGTGGATAATATATATTCCACTGCCGCAAATTGGGTTACGAAAATTTTCAAAAATTTTTCTCCTTAATTTTCGACAAACCACTAGTCTTCGTTTCCGCTGAGTTCATCTTTTTCTTTCCTCAAATAATCCTGCAGTAAATTTAAGATCGCGCAATTACAGGGTGGGTCAGTAATAATGAGATGCAAAGACGTCTCAGGAATTTTGCTTTCCAATTTTTATATCGGACCCTCCCACATTTGCATACAAGCGGCAGTTGTTGTTTTCGTTTTGTTTTGCCAGCCGGATGCATAAGAATCGGTCTCCAACGTTTCGCACATTAAAACGGCACCCTAGTAACGGCAATTCGATCTCGAAGGAAACCAAAAATATATTTGAATTACGTGGAGTTCGCTCGCTTGAGCTTCTCTTAATACACGTGACGTTGACGGGACCAATTGCTCCAGTTAGACTAAACCGGAAGCTCGCATTAAACGAGGTGTAAATACCCACATTCGCTTGTATTTCGCCTCTATAGAAAATCTGCAGGCCACGTCGCTGGCCTTGCGAATGCTGTCAGACAGCAGGGGCAGGACCGATTCCTGCAGCGCGCAATGAAAGTTTGATGTATGCAAGCGGGTCGGCATGAGGCAAAAAAAATCACAGGGACATTTAATTACCTTATGCTTTGAAAATGTGATATTATAAGAGTAGTTGTTGATGCCTTTAGCGGAAGTGGCATCACTTCCGGCCTTGCGACCTCACTTTGCTGAAGAAGATGCGGAGTTTTATGACCGATGGCGCCATTTTTTTTTGCTGATAAGTCTTTCAATGCTATCGCGTTGGAACAAAATCTATCAAGTGCTTGCGCTATGCTTCGTAACGCACTAAATACAGCGAGAGCTGTCGCCGCGCTGCTGCCTGCCTTTTGGTTATGCCTAGTAATACGTACAATACATGCGTTTATTTTAGAGCGAGCTCTGCTTCTCCCGTGCAAAGCTGAAGGTCATGTGGCTATGAAATCTGACCTTCAAACCAGCAGTAGCAGAGGCTTGGTTCTGACGTCATGCCACGTGACTCGCCACGCCTCGCAGCTATCGAATCACGTGACCCGCTGCGCCTCGCCACAGCTGCGTATGCGGAGCCGACGGCACTCTCGCAACTGCCGCAAATCGCTTGACGCGCCGTTCGCTATATAAAAGCGCGTGGTGTGTGCTTACCTTCACACAAAGCCATGGATGAGAAACGTGCCGAAACTAGTGCTTCGACGATGCACCGTCGGCGTCCAAGCCAAACCATTGATACGCAGTAAACTTTAATCAAAGCTAATCCATGTCTAACCATGCTTAACAGAGCTTTCGCTCGTCTTACTAGGTTCAGCCAAGTTGAAGCACAGCTATTTTCTAGACAGACCTTGTGTTAGCCTGCGCTGCTGTAAGCTGCTGGTATCGAGGTATATACTTGTTGTCTTTGAATTCTATAGCAACGGTTGGTTTCGGAATTCCTTTGCTGTGCAAGCCACCTCGCGTTTTGTACAGCCCAGCCCCCGAGACTCGGAAAAAGCATGTCGGCACTCCCCCCCCCCCCCTTCCCCCCCCCCCTCCTTTTTTAGGCGTGTCAAGGCAGACCACCAGCCGGGGTGCTTTCCTTGTAAAAATGCTCTATAGACAGTCTATAGACTTCTTGTAGACTGACTCTATTGCCTTCCTATAGATACTTTTTTGTCTATTCATACTCTATATAGACTGTATGTCTACAGAAGTGTATGGCCATAAATCAATAGGTTGTGTATAGACTGTCATAGGATTGGCATTGCCTATAGACTGTTCTCTAAGGTTTGCCTATAGAGAGTCTATAGACTTTATAGACAGAAGTTTATGGACAGTCTATAGACTGCCTAAGGAAATTTTTGTAAAGGTTCACTGGCAACGGCGCTGTGCTGACGCATTTTTCTGGCGCCGAATCAAATGCAAACAAGCCAGTTCGCCGACTTTTGCGACGAGGCGAGGAAGCTCCACGTGGTCGAAATAAATCCGGGACACTCCACTACAAGGCGTGCTTCGCAGCTCCAATGTATGTACCTCCGGCGGGTAAAACATGCATAGCGCGCATCCCTCCTGTCTCCTCTACTTTCCTCCTTCCCGCGCAACATTGAGATCCTATAAATGTAAATAGCGCTCGCCAGCTCTGCATAGCGCACGTACCGTCAACACTGTGCTATTCCTGCAACGTTTGCGAATTGCGTCAAAACTTAGGCGAACCGAGTGCTGGCCTCTCTTTTTCTTTTCCCCGAAAGGCCTTGTATTTACGCAACTCTGCAAGCGTCAGAGGCGCCTGCTTTTTTTTTATTTCCTCTTTATTTCTCCCTGTCTCGTAGCGCGGCCCAAACGAGGGCACTTGTTTTTATTTCCTTTTCCTGTCCCGTCATTGTAGCCGTCCTAGCAGTGGTCGTTGAATGTAACGCACGTACTCGGGTCCGCACAGTCCACGCGTCTTCTTTATGGCCGCCGCCATCAATACCCGAAATTAATTCAGAGTCTTAGTTCACCCGTGCACTGTTGTCTCGACTCGCTTGCGTAAACCCCCCTTCAAAAAAATAATCGATATACGACTGCAGTTCTCCTCGCTTGACCCATACAGATATGTTGGTCACGACGGTGTTTGGAAAAAACCCGAGAGGTGGTTGAATGCTTGACGCATATGCAAGGAGTCGCGCCTACAGGGGGTGCTTAAAATTGCGCTTTCAGGGTTACTCTTTCAGTACAGGAAACTGCGCGAAGGTTACGCAACTAAAAGGTGAATGAAATAAGGAAAAATCACGGTCGTCGTCAACCTGACAATTAACCAACCAGAATCAGCTAATGATATTTTAGGTTAGTACAGTAAGCATGTATATTTCTATTAGAAACTTAGAGGTGGTCGTAATTCTAGGTAACGAGATAACTGCCTCCATATTTTCGACTCAATATGCGTAAAAAGGCGTGCAAGGCAGTGACGATCGGTGCGAAACTCCTGCTTGGTGCTAACTGCAGTGACTAAAGAGTTTATTGTTGTATTAATTGCGTGTTTAACGATGACATGGCTGCTGCGACACATAACCTCTACTTGCACACGCGAAAACAGCTTTCGTGCACTGATTCTCCTTTGATTGGTCTTTGAAATTGAGAGCCCAAGAACGGCAGATTGGGCGAGTTTGAAATGCTCCATAATATTAAAACAGCGCTAGGCAACAAGGACTAAGAACGAAGGAAACACACACACAGGCGCTGATCTTACGACTAAATTTTATTTGAAGTAAGCAGGTCAATTTATACGCACACAAGAACTACGCACATGCGCATGGTCAAACACAGATGTACTCATTTAAAAATGCAAATAAAAACACACTGCATCAAAGGCTCGTGCAGTTATCGCCGATATGCTATCCCCTGTGCAACAGATCAGTGGTTAGGGCGCTCGACTACTGATCCGGAGTTCCCGGGTTCGAACCCGACCGCGGCGGCTGCGTTTTTATGGAGGAAAAACGCTAAGGCGCCCGTGTGCTGTGCGATGTCAGTGCACGTTAAACATCCCCAGGTGGTCGAAATTATTCCGGAGCCCTCCACTACGGCACCTCTTCTTCCTTTCTTCTTTCACTCCCTCCTTTTTCCCTTCCCTTACGGCGCGGTTCAGGTGTCCAACGATATATGAGACAGATACTGCGCCATTTCCTTTCCCTCCAAAAACCAATTATTATTATTATTATTATTATTATTATTATTATTATTATTATTATTATTATTATTATTATTATTATTATTATTATTATTATTATTATGTGCAACAGACTCATTTCCTTGGAGGTTAGGGTTACTGAAGGTGTGCTGACGAAACTGCTTGTCTTTCTTACGATATGGAAGGCCTCTGCTATCTCTCTTGCGCGCCGATCATTGTGCACAAACAACACTTCCGTGTCGACAAATACGGTGTGCAGTTAGTCTCTTTTTTTTCTCAAGGAATTGGCGTGCTCCATGAGGAGTACATTAATACATCGGCTGGACTGACCTATGTACGTAGAACCACGTGACAATGGGATCTGGTAGACAATGCCTGTCCTGCACTGGACATATTGATTGACATGGTTGATGTTACACACTTTCCTCTTTCTATGTCCTTCGATTTTTCTTTGTACTGCGGCCCCTACTTTACTTAGTTTATTAGGGGCTGAAAAAAAGAACATATAACTCCGTATAAATTGACCTGCTTACTTCAAATAAAATTTAGTTGTAAGATCAGCGCCTTTGTGTGTGTTCCCTTCGTTCTTCGTCCTTGTTGCTTAGCGCTGTTTTAATATTATTGAGAGCCCAACTTTGAACACTCTGCACACTTCATGTAAGTTGCTTCACTGAAAAGTAACGGAACACTGTGCGCAGTACAAACGTCCTCTAGAGAATTACAGAGGGTGTTGACAGTACTCGTCATTAGTACTGCAACAGTGCTCAGCCGCTTTCTGTTCTTAAAGGGGCTCTGAAAGGGGCTCTAATAAAGTTGCGGTATGCCTGGAATGTTAAAGTACACCGCTTCGCGAATATTGCCCAGGAAGAATTCTTTTAATGCGCTTTGTAGAAACAGAGTTAACACTAGTCAAAATTTGAATTTCAGCGTCTTCGCGCCTTTCCCTCTGCTCCAGTCACTTTCTTGCACGCTGGAAGGTCGGCGCTCCTCCGCCGGCCCCACTTTCGGGAGGGCAGCTTCCTGACCCGCCGGAGCTACGCGGCTTATTGGCCGCGGCCTTGGTAGCTGCCTGACGTCTGAAAGGATCTAACCAATAGCCGTCTCTCAACATGGATACGTAGATGCGAGCGACGGAGGATGGTGCGAGCATGAAAAAGTCGCCGGGAAGGGCTCGCCAACTTTGACGCGCGATTGTGGGTTTTCTGCTGCGTGTAGAAGTGTATTATTTGGCTCAGGTGTTCATGACAGCACAATGCAGTGATTGAGCAAGTTGATGTCCTCTCCTCAGAAGGTAAACACCTTTCAGAGCCCCTTTAACGCCAGACCAGCGGTCCCGATTTCTCAAGTGACACACGCTTTAAGAAGCAAGCTATAGGCTCAGTTTAGTCGCAGAAATGTCACAGTTTACTGAATTATTTTATTTGTGTCATCTAGGCCAACTAGAAAGAATTTGCACATGAGGAGAAAAACACACGATATACATTAAACAAACCTATTTCCACGAAATTTCGGGCAATATTATAACCTGAATCTTGGATTACGGCACTTTTTACAGCGAAAGCTGTTATAGCTTTGCTTTAGCTACCATGCGTTGTACCGTGGAATCTACAGCGTCAACCCTAAGGCCTTAATTACTTAAGTTAATTGAAGCTCATTTAATTTCCACCTGTCAATCGAATTGGATTTACCACCTGCCTATTCATTTGCCACCTGCCACGGAGGGCAAGTGACAAAGTGGAGAGAGTGGAAATCACATTTTCCATGTTTGGGAGAGAGAGAGAGAAAATGTGAGATGGAAAAAAGAGAATGAGAGGGGAGGGGTGGCCCAGTGGGTTGGGAGCTTATGGCAAAAGTGTAGCAATGCGCAAACTGAGGGTTGTTCCACGTCTCTCACACATTTCGCTGACTCATGCGCTAAGCCGGTAAGCCTGGCTCTACAATTTTTTTTCTGCAGCTTTATTGATGAGCGTCAACAAATATATACAGGACTCCTTGATTTATTTCAGTGAACAATGTGCGCGCATGTAGCCCATATGTGCAGACCGCTCAGACTCCATTTTAGATGAGCGCGGCCAGACGGGTATACACGCGCAGAGGTGAGGCTCCTATACCGGTCTCGAACGAAAAGTAAGGCTGTGTGAGCGCTCAGACACAGAAGCTGCTTACTCGGCCAAACACGCAACTTTTGCTGACTGAAACGCGTCGACGTGGGGAGCGGACCACCTGCGCGCGTTCGTGACGTGGGCCCTCCGTTCTCGGCGAACGGCAGCGCTGTTTTGAATAACTCGAACACCGGAGCGCCCTTCCACACCCCGCTAAGGTTTTGCGAGTTTCCCGCGGTGTTGTTCTTAGCGAGGAGAGTAAACAATGCTCCGGGGGCAGCCGGCGGCGGTGTGCGTCAAAACTGGAACAGTGCTGGACAGCACAAAGCGCATGGAACAGTGGTCAGCAAAGTTTTATGTATAAATGAATAAGAATCAAAACTCATTTTTTCGGCGGAAGGGAGAGTTTGTGTATATGGCAGCAATTTACCGGGGGATATTTTTTTAAACGTTTACACATTTTAAAAGCGAAAGCTTTTACTGCTCCCTCCATAACTTCTTCGCGGTGTACGCGAGTTTGACCTTGAACCGAAGAGAAACCACGTGACAGCTATGACGTCACTCAGCCGCCGCCGCCGAAACCGAGTGCTCGCCTCTGCCTAGTCACGTGACATGACGTCACTCAACCGCAGCTACGCCGGAGCCACGGTAGTGGTAAACTGATTAATTTTGAGCCATATCTTAGGCTATTCTTGGGTTGCCTCTTGGTCTATGCGCTCGCTCTGTCTAGGTACAGCATCAGCTGCCTCTCAGCTGGCGCCAACGGATTGCAACAGCTCTCGACAGTTTAACGGCAGCAGTCACCATGGGTGATCCAGGCGAGACGCAACCAAGTCTTACTTAGGTCACTTAGGTTTAGCCGGGTTAAACCTTCGCTTAATTTTTTACTTAAAAAATCGTGATGGATACGTGGGTGCGGTCTGTGCGGGTGGATTACACGCCAAGGCTAAATTAAGCGATCAGCTTTTCAATTGCTGACTTTAGGGCGCAAGCATATATTTCGAAGTTGAAGGCCGGCAACAAGCCCAGTTTATAAATTTTCAGATTGGGCATTTTGGTTAACGTCCCAAAGCGACTCCTGGCTGTGAGGGACGCCGTAGTGGAGGGCTCCGGAAATTTCGACCACCTGGGGTTCTTTAACGTGCATTGACACCGCACAGTACACGGGCCTCTAGAATTTCGCCTCCATCGAAACTCGACCGCCGCGGCCGGGATCGAACCCGCGTCTTTCGGGCCAGCAGCCGAGCGCCATAAACACTGAGCCACCGCGGCGGCTTGCCGTTACAAGTGCACATTCCTCATCACAAGCTGAATCGTGACGTATCAAATTCAATTCGCAAGTGATACCTCGGTTCCATATATTGCGGATAGCATATGTCTGATGCACTGCTGTATTTCGATGTGAAAAAAGCTTGAAGCCCTATTTTATTTCTCGCATCTAAATTCTGACGTCACCAAAAAGGGTACAGTGGATTGTTCGATATTCCAGAATTATACCAATCCCGTCCGAGCACACTGTTACGAGAGAACTCAGTGCACTACAGACAGTCAGCAGAGACGTGCAACAAAACTCTATGAATACTTGAAAAATTCAATATTTTAAATGACTCAGCTAGAGTTACTCGCTTCACTGGCTCGGCGGCCAGGCTGTCCTACTGCTGGGTGCAGAGAATCTCGAGTAGTCGACCTCATTCGTATAGCGTGCATTTCACTGACGACAACGTGCAAAAAATAAATGAAATGCACAAGATTAAAACAGTAAGAACGGAGGAACAGAAATAAAAAAAAACGCATGTGATACAGATCGCGGTTTCGCGTGAAACCGTGTTCGCGTAGCTGAGATTATGATCGCCTAAACGAGCGCTTGACAAAACTATACCGAGGGGAGTTGAAAGCACGGAGTTAAGCCATACGTTAACAGCTAGGCACGCGCCGTGGATTAACGCTTATATAAGCGTAATCTTCTTGCTCACCTTGAGAATGTGTTTTTCCTCGGAGAGAAATACCAACCCGACTTTATACGTTTCTCCAAATGCGACGCATAAAACAGCGAACTGTGTCCAGACGACTTACTTGAGCTTGAAGATTAACAAGAACGGCACATCCTCTTTCTGATAAAAAAATCGGTGTCGATTCGAATACTGAACTTTTCAAGCTCACTGACGCCATTAAACGCGCTCTTGTGCCAGAATTTTGCCAGCATGTAGTACGTTACGAAATGAATAGATGCGCATAATCACGAACTTTGAGTGAAAGCTGAATGCGACGAAAATGTGGCCGAAAACTTCATTCATGGAGGTTCTCGTGAGGCAGATCACTTCGTCATGCTTGTCAACCCACAGGAGCGTATACAAAGCTGCAAGATGCGAAGGCAGTAGCTGTTCTGAAGGCCTCGACCATCCAGAGCGAGTCTCTCAAGACTCTCAGTGCTCATTCATCCACGTACCTACCAAAAGCTTATCATACAGGACAGATAACATAAGCCGCAGCGACAGGACCACGTGCATCCACGTTTCCGATCACTAAGCGGATCCCGTAATTCGCCCTGACGCGTGTCATTTGGGAAATTAATGCTCGGCATGCACGTCAAAGCTGATCATAAGTACAACTCTCCAGTTTTTTAGCAATATCACGGGAGCATCGACCAGACGACGCTCGTTCAGCGTCTCATGCAGAACCGCTGAGGCGAAATGGACGAGAGTACACGCATGCGCACAGATAGCTTGCCAGTTGCTGCGTCGTCTGCTCAGCTATTCTGCTGACGCTGCTCCAGACGAGCAGCGATGGTCGTGTCACGTCAGCATAACAACCGTCGCTACGCTGCCTTGATATATTACTGAAAAATCGGAGAACTGCACCCCGCATATAGACCAGATTCTTTTACCCTCGCACGCAGGCTGCGGGAGCGCTTCTACTCTCTACACCAGTCGCCATCTGTCGGCGCGCGCGGCACGTTGGACTGCCGGCAGGTCGGGCCGCCGTAGAATGCGTGTTTACGTGTTCTTCGCTTCTGTCGCTGATGCGCTCTATCACCTAAACGTATGTGGGTGTGCGCTGTGCATCACTACTCACATTTTCCCAGGCCGTTCTACGGTTATCTGACATACACTGTTACACATTGTTACACACATATGCGAGGGTAGTCGACCAGGTACAGTGTGGATTGAAAACCGGTACCTACAAGCACATTTATGTGCTGGCGTCTCGTATGTGGCCGTGTTTTACGTACGCTACCATCTATGGTAATTCTATGCATCAGAATGTATATTTATTGATTTGACTGGATGGTCCAATGATGTGCAAGCGGTAACCGGATCGGCCAGCTGCTCATCGAAGGTTGTCCAAGTGAAGCGCGTGTTTTCAATCGCCAGTACGTCTTAGACATCCGTGCGCTGAGCTGGCTATTGTTTCCGTTAAACACATTTCGTGCATGGGGATGTAAGCGCGAACGCCAACAATTTAAGTTTCTATTTCCGTATGTATCTCAGAGGGGTCCACGGGATAAAGGGCTGACCGTCGTATCTCTCTGCTGTTGGTACCTACCTGAATCACAGCAAATATATACCCGATTCTATTACATTCTATGACACGTGTCCAAACGGCTTCGAGACACTGTCACACGTGCCGAGAGCTTCCAAAGAAAATAAACACGACTTCGGTCCGCAGAATTCAGGACAGCTGGTCTCTCTGCTGATATTGATTCAACTTTGGATAAATTAAGCGAGAATACGTTTTTGTGCGCCAGACAGCATAAATCATGACAAAATTTGTTTTCTGATAGCCCTGTGACTCAGTTGTGCTCACAACGATAATTTGTTGTGACCGGCGCACCACGTAGCTGGCGAAAAGAAAGCCCTATTTGTGGTGGGTGCTTTATGGACGGCAGGCAAGATTAAGAGTGCACTGGAATTGAAATTGCATGCTGGCTGTGCACATAATGCTTGATACTGACGAAAAAAGTTTTCTCTGTGATGGAACACCAAGACGGCAGCGATATAAGCGCGAGCACGTGTTAATCGCCCGCACAATTAACGTGAATGCCGAACTATATGTCATGATTAACGCATCAGTTTTTATCCCTTTGATAAAGCAAAGACCTCCTGCAACACAACCGCGCTGTGGAAGTATGCTGGACAACGTTTTTCTAACGCCCGAAGGGAAGTAAATCGCGGCTATATGCAGGCGCGGCCGCGGAGCTGCCGCAGTCCCGCAGTCCCCAAAGAAACGCCCGCACCGCGGCGCGCCAGTCGGCGGAAAATGGCCGCGCCCGAGAGCGACTCTGGATTCTGGTCGATACCCCTCTGCAACGGCCTTGTACCCGAAATATATCCAAAACCCTTAAGTTTTATCTTTCTTGAAAGCCGCGCGCGATAGCCCCAGGAACGAAAGCAGTATCTGCTGCGCCCCCAATTGTGCTCAAGTGTTGGCCTCCGGTATACCTGACTGCTGTTTCGCACGCTTATCGGAAGCTGGCGCTTTAGTATACACAATGGCACCTGAGATAGAGCCGTCTAGGTGTCCGCGCGAACTGCAGCCTTTGAGATCAAACTTGTTATATCGGTTTGCTGATACTCCACGGGATAAAGATAGGAGACCTCCGCTATCAAGAGCGGCACGCGAGCATGAACTGTGTGGAACTAGCAGCGAGCAAATGGTATACTCATGTGCGTGCGTACAGACGGCGTCAGTATTAAAAGGAACAGTTAGTTTGCACACACGTGTTTTATTTAGGACCTTTTTTCTCAAGGTAGGGTCAACGACCCATTTCCCAAGCATTTCACCCTAAATAAGCCGAGCACCAGACCAGGGGAAAGCTTGTACCCATTGTATCACCGGTGGGTACCCGGCGGCACTGGGGATCGAACCCCGCACCTCCCGCATTATGTGTTTAGTTAGGCACTAACCCTGAAAATGGCATGCGGTTATTTTGTGCGCAGAGGAAAACTACTCAATAAAGAACAAGAAAAACTGCGTTTTTCACATATGCGTATGCAATGTAACAACTGGCTGAATGCTCGCGATGTGTTCCCATTGATAGTGGAGCTAGCTGTAGGTGCGTTTGGCGTGCACACACTAAACTTTGGATGGGGAGGAAAAGTGATCCGCGACACTCTGGCCTAGAGACTTTTGACTGAAGCTGTACATTCACAATGCGGCTGGGAACTGGATTCAGCGCTGCCACTATAGATTGGTCTAACGCTGCATGCACGGAGCCCGGGAATGTCCCCTTACCTGAAACCACACTTTCTTATCATCTCCCTCTCAGCTATACGTGTCTTGATGACCTTTGTGTTCCTTTGAATGCGTAACTTGCGTGTTGCCAAACTGCACTGTCGCCTTTTGTACGAACGCGAAGTCGAATCGCAGAGAAAGTGCGCCTCCGTGTCTCGTGCGAACCCGTAACGATTTTTCGTTGGCCGCTATTCTATTCTACCAAAAAAAAAAAAATTAGATGATGCCCCATCAGCACTTTCTGAAATATATAACTGCGGAGACCTGAACGCTTAATTGCGCGGCGCACTATAGCCTGTGCAATGGTGCGCTTACAAGGTTTTTACCTGGAATATGCACGAGGCGGATGCCATGCATGACGAACGCGACTCCTCGCATGTAGTGCAGTGACTCTTTAATCGCGCAACCAGTGAGAACAAGTGTGCGTTCTTCACTAGTGGCTTGTGCAGTGGTTTGCACTGTGGTCTTACCCGTGCAGAGGAGGTTGCGCTTCGGAGGATACGGATCGAGGTTGTCCTCAATCCTGCCGCAACACCAAAGTGGCCTCAATTTCGAGACTTATATCCCTGTCTATAGGGTGTCCAGTCTGCAAATTCCGGAATACTAAGGCCGATATCCTCCACTGTCTGTGGCTTCGCCTGGCCTCCGTTATATACCGTTGTATACCGTATATGTCCTCCGTTATAGGCTATACCGCAGGGACCGCGTCATCGATCACTCCTCGACTTCATAAGATAGGCCAACCTTTTTTTTTTATTATTCAATTAGCCATACATATCCTCTTACATACCCCTTTAATGCGCAATTTATTGCGCGTTAAACAAATGCACTGCCCTTTCAGGACGCTTCGTGTGCATAGTTTTCTTGTAATTATTGTTCCCGAAGCATTCGAAAATATTTATTTAGTTGGCACTTTAGTTATTGAAGGTGCAGGAATAATTTTAGAGGATTGTCGAATTGGAAACGCGCCCGCGAAGCGGGCGGGTATTCCATGTGCCTAAAGTTTTTTTTTTTAATTCTTTGTCATCGTAAGGATTTACCCAGATGTAACTAAAACTGAAGCAGCAGGTCCCGTCCTTACGTACATCAGCAAGAGTGAAACATCCGACGGAAAAATGCATCTTGCGACAGGGATTTATTTATTTATTTATTTCATTGTCCAGATTCAAGCAGGGCGACAAAAAAGACAATGAACAAGAAGGATATGAAGATGCGCACATCCCCCGTTTGATATTACGTTCACGTTCTCTGTGTCGGCGGATTCCTTTCTTTCATTAATACTAAGCCCCTAACGTGATGCATTGATTACCATTTTGCTGCAAAGTTGTGGATTAAGTGAACACGAACTGCTACGTCGGATATGTCGTTTCGTAGATATATCCAAACGAGCAATTCGAATACTTACATGTTAAGTAGAATATCAAGAACTACACCAAATTTTACGTATTTTTTCTGTTTTCTCTTAGCTCTTGTTTACCTTTTTTTGTATTCGCTTTCTATGTTTAAGGGTCGCCTCTGATGTACCCAGTTTGTTTAGTTTAATGTCTCCAGCCCGCGCGATAGCTCGGTGGTTATATATGGTGCTGAGCTGCTGTCCCGAAAGACGCGGGTTCAATCCCGGTGCACGTGAAAGAATACCAGGTGGTCGAAATTATCCGGAGCCCTTCACTACGGCGTCCCTCATAGCCTGAGTCGCTTTGGGACGTTAAAACCTCGTAAACCAAACCAACTAACTTAAGGTCTCTTCACACAACCCCTGTGCTGACTTCGGGAATCCATAAAATATGCAGCCGCCGCGGTGGCTGAGTGGTTATGGCGCTCGGCTGCTGGCCCGAAAGACGCGGGTTCAATCCGGGCCGCGGCGGTCGAATTTCGATGGAGGCGAAATTCTAGAGGCCCGTGTACTGTGCGATGTCAGTGCACGTTAAACAACTCCAGGTGGTCGAAATTCCCGGAGCCCTTCACTACGGCGTCTCTCATAGCCTGAGTCGCTTTGCGACGCTAAACCCCCATAAACCAAACCAAACCATAAAAGAAGTAATGTAAAACCATGGACAAACAATAAAAATCTCTGTATTCTGATTATATTGCGCATAGAAAAGGGACAGTTTAACGCATCAGCCGCAGCGAGGTACGACGTTAGTTAAGATCTATGATTTGTGCAGAATGCCAACCCTGACGTTATTTTGCCCTGCGCGATCTACTTTTTGACCACTCATTAAGGAACAAACAGAAGGAAAGTCAGTTGCAGTGCTTCTGTCTGTTCGAACGCCAGGCCCACTTGCCTGATATGCAGATCACGTGACTCCCTTCTGAGCCGCAATATGCAGCACGTACGGTACCCCAAACAACCGAAAAGTCTTCAAATGCAAGAACAAGCGTTCTCCTCACTCCACCACGCGGCTGCAAAGCAAATCCTGTGGCCCGAAGTCTTTTGACCACAGCTGTACCTGGGCTTGTCTACCTTTTCAAGCCACATGACGCGCTCTCTAAGGTTGTGCGTGTGTCCTTTGAAACTGGTCATCTGAATAAGCCAAAGTAAGAGCCACGGCCGGGTGAGCGCACGCCGGCGCTCTTCGGCTGTACACGTGCGATACGGGTTTCTCCGCCAAACAAACCTCCACGACTACAGACACGCGAAGAGCGACAGCGTAGCGTGCGACAGAAGAACTAGAAAAGAAGAAAGGATTCGTCTGCGCACGCAAACGCGGGAACCTTTCAAGAACAATGAGGGGGGGGGGGGGGGGGGGGGCAGCTACCGCCGCCATAGAGCTACTACTGTGTACGCCACCACAGCATGCAGGCTGCAACGTGACCTTGCGCCGTGAAGGCGTGTTTTCATGCTTCGCCGTCGTCTTGTCGGGGTAGAGGGGGCAGCGGACAACCTTGGCGGCGCGCTTCGGAAGATGGGAGAGGGAAAGAGATCGCGTAATTATTTCCCCGCCGAAGCAGCCAATGCCGGCGAGGAAGTCGACGAAAGAGAGAGGGAAGAGGGGTAGTGCTCTCATCGCCTGTTTATCCAGTGGGCCTTATAAGGTTGCGAGGGGGAGCCTCGAGCGGTATGGCCGCGTGCGCGAAATGATCTCTCCAGTGTCTCTCCATAAAGCGATTAAAGCGCCGCGCGCAGGGCGAACGGGGGAAGCAATAAAGCGTGACACAGAGTGGGCGCGCTATTTCTGTACATTGTTCGTCGCGACGTCGTGCCCCGGCATGCGCGCGTGACAGGGAAGAAAAGTGGCGCCGAAAAGACAAAAGGGAAAAACAAGGATGCTCTAAATGAAACTTTGGTCTCGTCGGTGGCGGATGCCATGCGTATCGTTCTAAATCGTTCTTCCCTGGTCGTCCCCGAAGAACCATCAGGAGAGCGCGAAGGCTATGCTAATGGGGCTCTACTGTATACATGTCGCGAAATGGTGGCGACGCAGGAGCGACTCTCGCACGTCCTCGCGTTTCTTTCTTTAGAGGAGAGAAATTCGTTGCTGCGCGGATGGTTTTATTAACTAAGAAGCGCGTGATCAGGCTCCATCGTGGTTATGGTTTCAGTCAGCCTGGAGAGGAGGTTGGGCTGACCGTCTCCGGCGCCGTCATGACACTGTCAACAATGCCTGCACGAAAGGAAACGCGGGATCAACGGCTCACTGCGTCAAGAAATTTTAGTCTGCTTAAAGAGGGACCAACAAAAAAAAATGAAAAAATGTTCTTCCGAGCCCGGTGATCGTAAAAACGTTGAAAAAAACGCTGCCTGCAGGTCTGTAGCATTCGTCATGATACCGGGTAAAATCACGTGATTTGAAAGATGCTGCCACATACAGGGCGTATCATGCCCATGCGCAACAGACAATGCAACAGGCGACACCGTTGCGTTCAACGTTACCATTGGCTGCGCCGTCGGCCAAAGACTCCCAGTAGTCCTTGCGAAAGCACGTGACTTCCGGCCCACTCTGACGCGCAGCTCGGATAGCGAGGGCCTTTCCTGAGCTTTCCCTCCTCCATCCCACGCCCTGTATACTTGGTCCGCAGAGTAACCGCTGGTTTTCAAGAGGCGTCACCAAAATGGTTACCAACGCGGTCGGTCGGCGAGAATGGGGAGAGTGCGTGCATGGGGAGAGTGTGTGAAAGCACTCTTTGTTCTTTGGTACTTTGATCTTCCTTTACCGTCGGCAGCGTGCGGCCTATCTGAGGCGGGAGAGGGAGTCCGACTTCTAGGGATCTACGGTAGAAACAATTGAACGTCTCGCATATTGGTAGTTCAAAAGCAGGGCAGTGAAGTAAGGATACAAATTAAAGATTAAAAACAGGTCAAACGTAATAGTTTGGTTTAGTTTATGGGGGTTTAACGTTCCAAAGCGACTCAGGCTATAACGGACGCCGTAGAAAAGGTCTCCGAAAGTTTCCACCACTTGGGGTTATTTAACGTGCACTGACATCGCACAGTACAAGGGCCTCTATAGAATTTCGCCTCCATCGAAATTCGACAGCGGCGGCCGGGATCGAATCCGCGCCTTTCGGGTCAGCAGCCGAGCGCCATAACCACAGTGAGCCACCGCGGCGGCTCTGATCAAACGTAATAGTCAATAGAATTTTTCCCCAAGGGAAAATGGCGAATTTCTAGTTAATATCGTTAGGTTTGATTGATTGCGAGGAGAAATATAGAAAGATACACCTTGCACGGTGGCACTTCCCACTGCCCCGTTTCAAAGGGGACGCTCATCCACCAAGCCATCCATCCGTATACGTACGTCCGCTCGTGTAGTGGCGCACTACCGTTACCGCGATGTTCGAGATGAATGTCCACGATTGATTCTTGTCATCTCTAAAGATTGCCGTTGTCTTTAAACTGAACACGGCCGACAGTGAGCGGCATTCTCATACATTCGCGAAGTGCCGTTGCTCCTACAGGTCGGCGTCGATTTCAGTTTCTTTCGAGGGCATGAGTTCGCCCAACAAACAGTTTCCCTTGAAAGCTCTCCGCTCTCTTCCGGCTGGTGCAGCTTTCTTCACTACCATGTGAAGTCGTGGTAAGTTTAGCATCTCGACATTACGTGGAACGTTACGTAAGGTTTTAGACGGATGCGCCG